>NC_068448.1:79470388-79525388 GCF_023373465.1 Oncorhynchus keta
TACCCTATTCCCAATGTGTATAGTCTACCCTATTCCCAATGTGTATAGTCTACCCTATTATGTGTATAGTCTACCCTATTCCCAATGTGTATAGTCTACCCTATTCCCTATAGTGTATAGTCTACCCTATTCCCTATTCCTAAATGTATAGTCTACCCTATTCCCAATGTGTATAGTCTACCCTATTCCCAATGTGTATAGTCTATTCCCTATTCCCTATTCCCAATGTGTATAGTCTAGCCTATTCCCAATGTGTATAGTCTATCCTATTAGTAGTCTACCCTATTCCCAATGTGTATAGTCTACCCTATTCCCAATGTGTATAGTAGCCTACCCTATTCCCTATTCCCAATGTGTATAGTCTACCTATTCCTATCTCCCTATTCCCAATGTGTATAGTCTACCCTATTCCCAATGTGTATAGTCTACCCTATTCCCAATGTGTATAGTCTACCCTATTCCCAATGTGTATAGTCTACCCTATTCCCAATGTGTATAGTCTATTCCCTACATGTATATAGTCTCCCTATTCCCTATGTGTATAGTCTACCCTATTCCAATGTGTATAGTCTACCCTATTCCCAATGTGTATAGTCTACCCTATTCTACCCTATTCCCAATGTGTATAGTCTACCCTATTCCCAATGTGTATAGTCTACCCTATTCCCAATGTGTATAGTCTACCCTATTCCCAATGTGTATAGTCTACCCTATTCCCAATGTGTATAGTCTACCCTATTCCCAATGTGTATAGTCTACCCTATTCCCAATGTGTATAGTCTACCCTATTATAGTCTACCCTATTCCCAATGTGTATAGTCTACCCTATTCCCAATGTGTATAGTCTACCCTATTCCCAATGTGTATAGTCTAGTCTACCCTATTCCCAATGTGTATTCCCCTATGTGTATAGTCTAGTCCCTATTCCCAATGTGTATAGTCTACCCTATTCCCAATGTGTATAGTCTACCCTATTCCCAATGTGTATAGTCTACCCTATTCCCAATGTGTATAGTCTACCCTATTCAATGTATATAGTCTACCCCTAATGTGTATAGTCTACCCTATTCCCAATGTGTATAGTCTACCCTATTCCCTATGTGTATAGTCTACCCTATTCCCAATGTGTATAGTCTACCCTATTCCCAATGTGTAGTCTACCTATTCCCAAGTGTATAGTCTACCCTATTCCCATGTGTATAGTCTACCCTATTCCCAATGTATAGTATAGTATAGTCTACCCTATTCCCAATGTGTATAGTCTACCCTATTCCCAATGTGTATAGTCTCCCCTATTCCTATGTGTATAGTCTACCCTATTCCCAATGTGTATAGTCTACCCTATTCCCATAGTCTATTCCCTATGTATATAGTCTACCCTATTCCCAATGTGTATAGTCTACCCTATTCCCTAATGTGTATAGTCTACCCTATTCCCAATGTGTATAGTAGTCTGCCCTATTCCCAATGTGTATAGTCTACCCTATTCCCAATGTGTATAGTCTACCCTATTCCCAATGTATATAGTCTGTGTATAGTCTACCCTATTCCCAATGTGTATAGTCTACCCTATTCCCAATGTGTATAGTATAGTCTACCCTATTCCCAATGTGTATAGTACCCTATTCCCAATGTATTCTACCCCAATGTGTATAGTCTACCCTATTCCTATTCCCAATGTGTATAGTCTACCCTATTCCCAATGTGTATAGTCTACCCTATTCCCAATGTGTATAGTCTACCCTATTCCCAATGTGTATAGTCTACCCTATTCCCAATGTGTATAGTCTACCCTATTCCCAATGTGTATAGTCTACCCTATTCCCAATGTGTATAGTCTACCCTATTCCCAATGTGTATAGTCTACCCTATTCCCAATGTGTATAGTCTACCCTATTCCCAATGTGTATAGTCTACCCTATTCCCAATGTGTATAGTCTACCCTATTCCCAATGTGTATAGTCTCTATTCCCCTATTCCCTATTCCCTATGTGTATAGTCTACCCTATTCCCTATGTGTATAGTCTACCCTATTCCCAATGTATATAGTCTACCATATTCCCAATGTGTATAGTCTACCCTATTCCCAATGTATATAGTCTACCCTATTCCCAACCTGTGTATAGTCTACCCTATTCCCAATGTATATAGTCTACCATATTCCCAATGTGTATAGTCTACCCTATTCCCAATGTATATAGTCTACCCTATTCCCAACGTGTGTATAGTCTACCATATTCCCATTTCAGATTTATATACGATCATTTTTCACAAGGTAGTTACGATGTAGTGAGCTACTCTTTCAAATTTACTTTAGTTAAGTTAAGAACTATATTTAAGTTAAGCTTTAGTGTAGCTTATCTTATTCCAGTGGGAAGTGATTGGTAACTTTGGTCAAATATACAGTGGGGCAAAAAAGTATTTCATCAGCCACCAATTGTGCAAGTTCTCCCACTTAAAAAGATGAGAGAGGCCTATAATTTTCACCATAGGTTCACTTCAACTATGTCAGACAAAATTAGAAAAATAAATCCAGAAAATGACATTGTAGGATTTTTTATGAATTTATTTGCAAATTATGGAGGAAAATAAGTATTTGGTCGATAACAAAAGTTTATCTCAATACTTTGTTATATACCCTTTGTTGGCAATGACAGAGGTCAAACGTTTTCTGTAAGTCTTCACAAGGTTTTCACACACTGTTGCTGGTATTTTGGCCCATTCCCCCATTCAGATTTCCTCTAGAGCAGTGATGATTTGGGGCTGTTGTTGGGCAACACGGACTTTCAACTCCCTCCAAAGATGTTCTCTGCGGTTGAGATCTGGAGACTGGCCACTCCAGGACCTTGAAATGCTTCTTACGAAGTCACTCCTTCATTGCCCGGGCGATGTGTTTGGGATCATTGTCATGCTGAAAGACACAGCCACGTTTCATCTTCAATGCGCTTGCTGATGGAAGGAGGTTTTCACTCAAAATCTCACGATACATGGCCCCATTCATTCTTTCCTTTACACGGATCAGTCGTCCTGGTCCCTTTGCAGAAAAACAGCCCCAAAGCATGATGTTTCCACCCCCATGCTTCACAGTAGGTATGGTGTTCTTTGGATGCAACTCAGCATTCTTTGTCCTCCAAACATGACGAGTTGAGTTTTTACCAAAAAGTTATATTTTGGTTTCATCTGGACATATGACATTCTCCCAATCTCCTTCTGGATCATCCAAATGCTCTCTCGCCAACTTCAGACGGGCCTGGACATGTACTGGCTTAAGCAGGGGGACACGTCTGGCACTGCAGGATTTGAGTCCCTGGCGGCGTAGTGTGTTACTGATGGTAGGCTTTGTTACTTTGGTCCCAGCTCTCTGCAGGTCATTCACTAGGTCCCCCCGTGTGGTTCTGGGATTTTTGCTCACCGTTCTTGTGATCATTTTGACCCCACGGGGTGAGATCTTGCGTGGAGCCCCAGATCGAGGGAGATTATCAGTGGTCTTGTATGTCTTCCATTTCCTAATAATTGCTCCCACAGTTGATTTCTTCAAACCAAGCTGCTTACCTATTGCTGATTCAGTCTTCCCAGCCTGGGGCAGGTCTACAATTTTGTTTCTGGTGTCCTTTGACAGCCCTTTGGTATTGGCCATAGTGGAGTTTGGAGTGTGACTGTTTGAGGTTGTGGACAGGTGTCTTTTATACTGATAACAAGTTCAAACAGGAGCCATTAATACAGGTAACGAGTGGAGGACAGAGGAGCCTCTTAAAGAAGAAGTTACAGGTCTGTGAGAGCCAGAAATCTTGCTTGTTTGTAGGTGACCAAATACTTATTTTCCACCACAATTTGCAAATAAATTCATTAAAAATCCTACAATGTGATTTCCTGGATTTTTTTTCTCATTTTGTCTGTCATAGTTGAAGTGTACCTATGATGAAAATTACAAGCCTCTCTCATCTTTTTAAGTGGGAGAACTTGCACAATTGGTGGCTGACTAAATACTTCTTTGCCCCACTGTATTTTCAGAGTAGCTTCCTCAACACTGGTGGCTGGAAGTGGTTGCTGAGCTGAACCGTGTGTGTCCGCTGAACTGCTGAAGATCACACACACACACACACACACACACACACACACACACACACACACACACACACACACACACACACACACACACACACACACACACACACACACACACACACACACACACACACACACACACACACACACACACACACACACACACACACTCAGCTGTTTAAAAAATGGCTTAAAGAGGAGAAAATAGACATTGTTTGTGCTAATCAGACTGACTGCCTACTCAATTGTATAACACTAAAAAAATGTTTCACTGAGTGAGTGTTGTGTGTGTGTGTGTTTGACCTCTTGTTCTCTTGTCTCTTGTAAAACACCCATTAATTCATCTCCTCTCCACACCTCGGCAGAGTCCCAAATGGCACCGTATCCCCTACATAGTGCACTACTTCTGGCCAGATTCCTATGGGCCCTAAATAGGTAATAGAGTGCCATTTGGGACTCAGACGAGGTGTGGAGAGGAGATGAATTAATGGGTGTTTTACACAGGAACAAGAGAACAAGAGGTCAAACACACACAACACTCAGTCAGTATGTGACAGGAACAAGCGGAAAATTAAAGGATTGAGAAATGGGACAGAGTGGTGGATTGAGAAATGGGACACAGTGGTGGATTGAGAAATGGGACAGAGTGGTGGATTGAGAAATGGGACAGAGTGGTGGATTAAAGGCTTGATAAATGGGACAGAGTGGTGGATTGAGAAATGGGACCGAGTGGTTGATTAAAGGTTTGATAAATGGGACAGAGTGGTGGATTAAAGGCTTGATAAATGGGACAGAGTGGTGGATTGAGAAATGGGACAGAGTGGTGGATTAAAGGATTGATAAATGGGACAGAGTGGTGGCTTGAGAAATGGGACAGAGTGGTGGATTGAGAAATGGGACAGAGTGGTGGATTAAAGAAGTGAGAAATGGGACAGAGTGGGGGATTGATAAATGGGATAGAGTGGTGGATTAAAGGATTGATAAATGTGACAGAGTGGTGGATTGAGAAATGGGACAGAGTGGTGGATTGAGAAATGGGATAGAGTGGTGGATTAAAGGATTGATAAATGGGACAGAGTGGTGGATTGAGAAATGGGACAGAGTGGTGGATTGAGAAATGGGATAGAGTGGTGGATTAAAGGATTGATAAATGGGACAGAGTGGTGGGTTGATAAATGGGACAGAGTGGTGGATTAAAGAAGTGAGAAATGGGACAGAGTGGTGGATTGAGAAATGGGACAGAGTGGTGGATTGAGAAATGGGACAGAGTGGTGGATTGAGAAATACTAATAATAATAAGTACAGTGATAATATTACATGTATTTATATATATACATACATATACATGTCATATATATAGTATATAGTTATATTGGTTTATTGTCAGCCAGTCAAGAGAGGTGAAGTTTTTCATCAAGGAAAATATCAGGGTGTGACAAAGAGCATTGGTGAGGTCGGGGCACTGAGGCGATTAGTCCTGGCTCACAGTCAGCGTTCCAATTCATCCCAGAGGTGTTCGATGGGGTTGAGGTCAGGGCTTTGTGCAGGTCAGTCATGTTCTTCCACATCGATCTCGACAAACCATTTCTGCACGGACCTAATTTTCTACACGGCGTCATTGACATGCTGAAACAGGAAATGACGTTCCCCAAACTGTTGCCACAAAGTTGGAAGCACAGAATCGTCTAGAATGTCATTGTATGGTGTAGCTAGAGCAGAGAAAAAAAACTCATATCTCAATTTCTTTCAAACTTGTGGGCGATTCACGATATATAAATATATATATATATATCGCAATTATTTTTAATGTTCACTCTAAATAAGCTTTGTTGTACAGTTTAATGGTCAAATATATTGCATTTCAAATAATCAGCAATAATCAAAATAATTCAGGGCTTGTGAAATTATACCTGGGTTAAAATATAAACCACAACCATCAGACCCACTGATAATGTCATTATTGTATCAAAAGAGTTTAACCTGCTTGTTGTTGTTGTTGTTGTTGTTGTTGTTGTTGTTGTTGTTGTAATCATGGACATGGCTTTCAGGTCTGTCTTTAAAAAGGCCCTTTATGTTACAACCAGAACATTGCATAAGACACATTCACGAATAACATAGCATTATAGAAAAACAATCGCCCAAGCCCAAGCCCAAGCCCAAGCCCAAGCCCAAGCCCAAGTCCAAGCTCCAGTGAGTAGACAGATAATATTTATATTTCAAGTTTAGCCAATATTTTCTCTGAATACAGCTAATAAGGCGAAACAGTTTAATTGTTATGAACGCGACCTTCTGTCAGTCCAACGGGTTGACCTTCTGTCAGTGTCCAACGGGTTGACCTTCTGTCAGTCTCCAACGGGTTGACCTTCTGTCAGTCTCCAACGGGTTGACTTTCTGTCTCCAACGGGTTGACCTTCTGTCTCCAACGGGTTGACCTTCTGTCAGTCTCCAACGGGTTGACCTTCTGTCTCCAACGGGTTGACCTTCTGTCTCCAACGGGTTGATCTTCTGTCAGTCCAACGGGTTGACCTTCTGTTCGTCTCCAACGGGTTGACCTTCTGTTCGTCTCCAACGGGTTGACCTTCTGTCTCCAACGGGTTGACCTTCTGTCTCCAACGGGTTGACCTTCTGTCTCCAACGGGTTGACCTTCTGTCAGTCCAACGGGTTGACCTTCTCTCCGCCTCCAACGGGTTGACCTTCTCTCCGCCTCCAACGGGTTGACCTTCTGTCAGTCCAACGGGTTGACCTTCTGTCTCCAACGGGTTGACCTTCTGTCAGTCCAACGGGTTGACCTTCTGTCTCCAACGGGTTGACCTTCTGTCAGTCCAACGGGTTGACCTTCTGTCTCCAACGGGTTGACCTTCTGTCTCCAACGGGTTGACCTTCTGTCTCCAACGGGTTGACCTTCTGTCAGTCCAACGGGTTGACCTTCTCTCCGTCTCCAACGGGTTGACCTTCTGTCTCCAACGGGTTGACCTTCTGTCTCCAACGGGTTGACCTTCTGTCAGTCCAACGGGTTGACCTTCTGTCAGTCTCCAACGGGTTGACCTTCTGTCAGTCCAACGGGTTGACCTTCTGTTCGTCTCCAGCGGGTTGACCTTCTCTCCGTTGAATAGTAGCCCAGCCTGTCCACTTTGTTTGCATGTTGAATTCAGGTGGTCTACCTGAAAGAGAAAGAGTTTCCTTATAGAATTGTTTTATGCACATTTATAAAACACAGCTAGTATAACTATGTTTATTTGACTAAAATACGACAAAACTGAGCATGGCTTTTCCAGAATGTTCATTGGTATATCCATTTTAGTAGTGTCTGTTTTCCTCGAAGAGTTTAAACATAAACAAGGGATTGTTATAAAGGTTGACATCTCCTCTGTTACAGTAATATAATATGTTTTGGTGTCCATATGACCCATTTTCTGTTGGACCAAACCTCTAAAGCAAATAGCGAGTTGAAACCGCTTGTCTGAGAGGAAGAAGTGATCAATCATCTTTGTTGTTGTGAGTGGCAGGGGTAGGGGCTTGGTGTGAGTGGCAGGGGTAGGGGCTTGGTGTGAGTGGCAGGGGTAGGGGCTTGGTGTGAGTGGCAGGGGTAGGGGCTTGGTGTGAGTGGCAGGGGTAGGGGATTGGTGTGAGTGGCAGGGGTAGGGGCTTGGTGTGAGTGGCAGGGGTAGGGGCTTGGTGTGAGTGGCAGGGGTAGGGGCTTGGTGTGAGTGGCAGGGGTAGGGGCTTGGTGTGAGTGGCAGGGGTAGGGGCTTGGTGTGAGTGGCAGGGGTAGGGGCTTGGTGTGAGTGGCAGGGGTAGGGGATTGGTGTGAGTGGCAGGGGTAGGGGCTTGGTGTGAGTGGCAGGGGTAGGGGCTTGGTGTGAGTGGCAGGGGTAGGGGCTTGGTGTGAGTGGCAGGGGTAGGGGCTTGGTGTGAGTGGCAGGGGTAGGGGCTTGGTGTGAGTGGCAGGGGTAGGGGCTTGGTGTGAGTGGCAGGGGTAGGGGCTTGGTGTGAGTGGCAGGGGTAGGGGCTTGGTGTGAGTGGCAGGGGTAGGGGCTTGGTGTGAGTGGCAGGGGTAGGGGCTTGGTGTGAGTGGCAGGGGTAGGGGCTTGGTGTGAGTGGCAGGGGTAGGGGCTTGGTGTGAGTGGCAGGGGTAGGGGCTTGGTGTGAGTGGCAGGGGTAGGGTCTTGGGGTGAGTGGCAAGGGGAGGGGCTTGGTGTGAGTGGCAAGGGAGGGGCTTGTGTGAGTGGCAGGGGTAGGGGCTTGGGGTGAGTGGCAGGGGGAAGGGCTTGGTGTGAGTGGCTGGGGGTAGGGGCTTGTGTGAGTGGCAGTGGTAGGGGCTTGGTGTGAGTGGCAGGGGTAGGGGATTGGTGTGAGTGGCAGGGGTAGGGGCTTGGTGTGAGTGGCAGGGGTAGGGGGCTTGGTGTGAGTGGCAGGGGAGGGGCTTGGTGTGAGTGGCATGGGGAGGGGCTTGTTGTGAGTGGCAGGGGGAAGGGCTTGTGTGAGTGGCATGGGGAGGGGCTTGTTGTGAGTGGCAGGGGGAAGGGCTTGGTGTGAGTAGCAGGTGGAAGGGCTTGGTGTGAGTGGCAGGGGGAAGGGATTGGTGTGAGTGGCAGGGGGAAGGGCTTGTTGTGAGTGGCAGGTGGAAGGGCTTGGTGTGAGTGGCAGGGGGAAGGGCTTGGTGTGAGTGGCAGGGGGAAGGGATTGGTGTGAGTGGCATGGGGATGGGCTTGTTGTGAGTGGCAGGGGGAAGGGCTTGGTGTGAGTGGCAAGGGGAAGGGCTTGGTGTGAGTGGCATGGGGAGGGGCTTGTGTGAGTGGTAGGGGGAAGGGCTTGGTGTGAGTGGCAGGTGGAAGGGCTTGGTGTGAGTGGCAGGGGAGGGGCTTGGTGTGAGTGGCAGGGGGAAGGGCTTGGTGTGAGTGGCATGGGGAGGGGCTTGTTGTGAGTGGCAGGGGGAAGGGCTTGGTGTGAGTGGCAGGTGGAAGGGCTTGGTGTGAGTGGCAGGGGGAGGGGCTTGGTGTGAGTGGCAGGGGGAAAGGCTTGGTGTGAGTGGTAGGGGGAGGGGCTTGGTGTGAGTGGCAGGGGGAGGGGCTTGGTGTGAGTGGCAGGGGGAGGGGCTTGGTGTGTGTATAAATAGGTAGGTGAACACAACACAGAAGGATCGAAGGAGATGAGAGCAAAAAGACAACAATAGAAAAAGCGGACTTAGAGGCAGTTGAAATATCGCTCTAAAACATCAAGTCAAATTAATTAACAGAGGTTAATAACCTCTTAAGGTATAGGGGGCAGCATTTTAGGGCTGTTATTAACTCTTAAGGTATAGGGGGCAGCATTTTAGGGCTGTTATTAACTCTTAAGGTATAGGGGGCAGCATTTTAGGGCTGTTAATAACCTCTTACGGTATAGGGGACAGCATTTTAGGGCTGTTAATAACCTCTTAAGTTATAGGGGCAGCATTTTAGGGCTGTTAACCTCTTGCTCCTACCTGGCACGCAGTCGTCCCATCTAGAGCTCTGGAAATGCAAATGCGCTACGCTAAATGCTAATAGTATTAGTTAAAACTCAAACGTTCATTAAAATACACATGCAGGGTATTGAATTAAAGCTACACTCGTTGTGAATCCAGGCAACAAGTCAGATTTTTTAAAATGCTTTTGGCGAAAGCATGAGAAGCTATTATCTAATAGCATGTAACACCCCAAAAGACCCGCAGGGGACGTAAAAACAAAATAATTAGCATAGTCGGCGACACAAACCGCACAAATAAAATATAAAACATTCATTACCTTTGACCATCTTCTTTGTTGGCACTCCTAGATGTCCCATAATCACTATTGGGTCTTTTTTCGATTAAATTGGTCCATATATAGCCTAGATATCGATCTATGAAGACTGTGTGATAAACTGAAAAAAATAGCGTTTCATAACGTAATGTCATTTTTAAAATTCAAAAAGTCGACGATAAACTTTCACAAAACACTTCGAAATACTTTGGTAATGCAACTTTAGGTATTAGTAAACGTTAATAAGCGATCAAATTAATCACGAGGCGAAGTGTTTTCTATAGGGGTCCGTCTAGAAATACTGTCCGTGTATTTCTCAACCAAAATATCCGGTCGGAGACCGGAAGAAATGGGCTGTCTCTTGTTCGTTTGACCAAGAAACAAATCCTAGGCAAATGACAAGACTGTTGACATCGTGTGGAAGCTGTAGGTACTGCAACCTCAGCCATATTTAATGTATTTCGCCCATAACAATGGGTTGAAGCGGTGGATGGATGGATATATTTTTCCACTTTCAGTGATCAGATTTTCCTGCACTTTTCAATGAAACGCACGTTCTGTTATAGTCACAGCCGTGATTTAACCAGTTTTATAAACGTCTGAGTGTTTTCTATCCACACATACTAATCATATGCATATACTATATTCCTGGCATGAGTAGCAGGGCGCTGAAATGTTGCGCGATTTTTAGCAGAATGTTCGAAAAAGTAGAGGGTCGACTGAAGAGGTTAATAACCTCTTCAGGTGTCGCATTTTAGGGCTGCAGCATTTTAGGGCTGTTAATAACCTCTTAAGGTATAGGGGGCAGAAATTTGACGGATTGACTTGTTGGGAAGGTGGCATCCTATGACGGTGCCACGTTGAAAGTCACTGAGCTCTTCAGTAAGACCATCCTACTGACAATGTTTTCCTATGGAGGTCGCATGGCAGTGTGCTCAATTTTATACACCTGTCAGCAACGGGAGTAGCTGAAATAGACAAATCCACTAAATGGAAGGGATGTCCACATAATTTTGTATATATAGTGTATGTCTTGTCCTGTCACAGTCTGGGGCTAAACTACACTGAGATATCTTGTCCTGTCACAGTCTGGGGCTAAACTACACTGAGATATCTTGTCCTGTCACAGTCTGTGGCTAAACTACACTGATATATCTTGTCCTGTCACAGTCTGTGGGAGGGAGGGAGGGAGGGAGCATTGTTGCAACCTCTTACGGTAGGGAGGAGGGAGGGAGGGAGGGAGGGAGGGAGGGAGGGAGGGAGGGAGGGAGGGAGGGAGGGAGGGAGGGAGGGAGGGGGAGAAACCTATCCTGTCCCGGACCTCTCTCTCATGTCTAATGTATTACGTTGTCTAACACTAAGTTGAATCCTGTATCCAGCCTCTCCTCTCCTCTCCTCTCCTCTCCTCTCCTCTCCTCTCCTCTCTCCTCCCCTCTTCCCTCTCTTCTCTCCTCTCCTCTCTCCTCTCCTCCCCTCTCTCCTCCCCTCTCTCCTAAGACCCCCTCTCTTCTCCCCTCTCCTCCCCTCTCTCCTCCCCTCTCTCCCCATAATTTTGTATATATAGTGTATGTCTCTCCTCCCCTCTCCTCCCCTCTCTCCTCCCCTCTCCTCCCTCCCCTCTCTCCTCTCCTCCCCTCTCTCCTCCCCTCTCTTCTCCTCCCCTCTCTCCTCTCCTCCTCTCTCTCCTCTCCTCCTCTCCTCTCCTCCCCTCTCTCTCTTCTCTCCTCTCTCCTCCTCCCCTCTCTCTTCTCCTCTCCTCCCCTCTCTCCTCTCCTCCTCTCATCTCCTCCCCTCTCTCCTCCTCTCCTCTTCTCCCCTCTCTCTTCTCCTCTCCTCTCCTCCCCTCTCTCCCCCCTCCCCTCTCTCCTCTCCTCCCCTCTCTCTTCCCCCCTCTCCTCTCCTCCTCCTCTCCTCCCCTCTCTCTTCTCCTCTCCTCTCCTCCCCTCTCTCTTCTCCTCCTCCCTCCCCCTCTCCTCTCCTCCTCTCATCTCCTCCCCCTCTCCTCTTCTCCCCTCTCTCTTCTCCTCTCCTCTCCTCCCCTCTCTCTTCTCCTCTCCTCTCTCCTCTCCTCCTCTCATCTCCTCCCCTCTCTCCTCCTCTCCTCTTCTCCCCTCTCTCTTCTCCTCTCCTCCCCTCTCTCTTCTCCTCTCCTCTCCTCCCCTCTCTCTTCTCCTCTCCTCCCCTCTCTCCTCTCCTCCTCTCATCTCCTCCCCTCTCTCCTCCTCTCCTCTTCTCCCCTCTCTCTCCTCTCCTCTCCTCTCCTCCCCCTCTCTTCTCTTCTCCTCTCCTCTCCTCCCCTCTCTCCTCCCCTCCCCTCTCTCCTCTCCTCCCCTCTCTCTTCCCCCCTCTCCTCTCCTCTCCTCTCCTCTCCTCCCCTCTCTCTTCTCCTCTCCTCTCCTCCCCTCTCTCTTCTCCTCTCCTCCCCTCTCTCCTCTCCTCCTCTCATCTCCTCCCCCTCTCCTCCTCTCCTCTTCTCGCCTCTCTCTTCTCCTCTCCTCTCCTCCCCTCTCTCTTCTCCTCTCCTCTCCTCCCCTCTCTCTTCTCCTCTCCTCTCCTCCCCTCTCTCCTCCCCTCCCCCTCTCTCCTCTCCTCCCCTCTCTCTTCCTCCCTCTCCTCTCCTCCCCTCTCTCCTCTCCTCTCTTCTCCTCCCCTCTCTCTTCTCCTCCCCTCTCTCCTCTCCTCCCCTCTCTCCTCTCCTCTCCTCCCCTCTCTCCTCCTCTCCTCTCTTCTCCTCCCCTCTCTCCTCTCCTCTCCTCCCCTCTCTCCTCCCCACTCTCCTCCCCTATCAGCTCTGATTTTATCTCTCTCTCCGGATCCCCAACTTCAGCTCATTCGTATTTATGAAGCATAGCCTCCAGACTATGACAATTTCTGTTAAACCGTTTCTTCATGACAGGGAGAATACTGTTATCATATCTTCATTAACTAAATTTAGCTTGGATGTTTCTTCATGACAGCGGGAATATTGTTATCATATCTTCCAGTGCTTAACTTGTAAATCGTGAGGTGCCCGAACAAAAAGTTTGAGAAAGGGGTGAACTGGGGTTAGGGTTAGATGGGGTTAGGGTTAGATGGGGTTAGGGTTAAATGGGGTTAGATAGGGTTAGGGTTAGATGGGGTTAGATGGGGTTAGGGTTAGATGGGGTTAGGGTTAGATAGGGTTAGGGTTAGATGGGGTTAGGGTTAGATGGGGTTAGGGTTAGATGGGGTTAGATAGGGTTAGGGTTAGATGGGGTTAGATGGGGTTAGGGTTAGATGGGGTTAGATAGGGTTAGGGTTAGATGGGGTTAGATGGGGTTAGGGTTAGATGGGGTTAGGGTTAGATAGGGTTAGGGTTAGATGGGGTTAGATGGGGTTAGGGTTAGATAGGGTTAGGGTTAGATGGGGTTAGGGTTAGATAGGGTTAGGGTTAGATAGGGTTAGATGGGGTTAGGGTTAGATGGGGTTAGGGTTAGATAGTGTTAGGGTTAGATGGGGTGAGGGTTAGATGGGGTTAGGGTTAGATAGGGTTAGGGTTAGATGGGGTTAGGGTTAGATGGGGTTAGGGTTAGATAGGGTTAGGGTTAGATGGGGTTAGGGTTAGATGGGGTTAGGGTTAGATGGGGTTAGATGGGGTTAGGGTTAGATGGGGTTAGGGTTATATGGGGTTAGGGTTAGATGGGGTTAGGGTTAGATGGGGTTAGGGTTTGATGGGGTTAGGGTTAGATGGGGTTAGATGGGGTTAGGGTTAGATGGGGTTAGGGTTAGATGGGGTTAGGGTTAGATAGGGTTAGGGTTAAATAGGGTTAGGGTTAGATGGGGTTAGGGTTAGATGGGGTTAGGGTTAGGTGGGGTTAGGGTTAGATAGGGTTAGGGTTAGATGGGGTTAGGGTTAGATAGGGTTAGGGTTAGATGGGGTTAGGGTTAGATGGGTTTAAGGTTAGATGGGGTTAGGGTTAGATGGGGTGAGGGTTAGATGGGGTTAGGGTTAGATGGGGTTAGATAGGGGGGTTAGATGGGGTTAGGGTTAGATGGGGTGAGGGTTAGATGGGGTTAGGGTTAAATGGGGTTGGGGTTTGATGGGGTTAGATGGGGTTAGGGTTAAATGGGGTTGGGGTTTGATGGGGCTAGGGTTAGATGGGGTTAGATGGGGTTAGGGTTAGATGGGTTAGATGCTCTGAAGTACCGGAATGCATGAAAAACATACATATTTTATAATAAAGCATTGCATGCATATCATTGAGACATAGAGCAGTAGAGACAGAGCAGTAGAGACATAGAGCAGTAGAGTAGAGACAGAGCAGTAGAGTAGAGACATAGAGCAGTAGAGTAGAGACATCTTTCTCTGTCTCTCTCTGTCTGTCTGTCTCTCTCTCTATTCTCTCTTTCTGTCTCTCTCTCTCTCTGACTGCCTGTCTGTCTCTCTCTGTCTCTCTTTCTCTCTGTCTGTCTGTCTGTCTCTTTCTCTCTTTCTCTCTGCGTTGCTATGATTCTATAAGGAAAAATATTATGAATGCTGGAGATATGCGTGTCGACAGCTCGTGTCTATCAGAGCAGAGAGGGAATCTCCTTCTAGTTCTGTGAGAGATACAGGGGGGCAGGAGAATTAACTTTGATCGTGTTTATTAGAATGTTTACAGTGCAACAAAAAAATAATAGTGGTAACTATTTTTCATGCCACGAGAGGTTACCGGGTCGGTTCGGGAAAACGAAACAGTCCAACATGGAGATGTGGAGGATCCTGTTTCCTTCAGTATTAGGGTTAGGGTCAGTATTACTTTGTGGTCTAAGACGGCATGTACTCGTTTTTATATGGTCATACTATCGATCATTTAGATTTTTTTTAATTTTATTTTGAATATTAGGATACCTTTACAACATGACCAAAAGTATGTAGACACCTGCTCGTCAAACATCTCATTCCAAAATCATGGACATTTAATATGGAGTTGGTCCCCCCCTTTCTGCTATAACAGCCTCCACTCTTCTAGGAAGGCTTTCTACTAGATGTTGGAACATTGCTGCTATAACAGCCTCCACTCTTCTAGGAAGGCTTTCCACTAGATGTTGGAACATTGCTGCTATAACAGCCTCCACTCTTCTGGGAAGGCTTTCCACTAGATGTTGGAACATTGCTGCTATAACAGCCTCCACTCTTCTGGGAAGGCTTTCCACTAGATGTTGGAACATTGCTGCTATAACAGCCTCCACTCTTCTAGGAAGGCTTTCTACTAGATGTTGGAACATTGCTGCTATAACAGCCTCCACTCTTCTAGGAAGGCTTTCCACTAGATGTTGGAACATTGCTGCTATAACAGCATCCACTCTTCTGGGAAGGCTTTCTACTAGATGTTGGAACATTGCTGCTATAACAGCCTCCACTCTTCTGGGAAGGCTTTCCACTAGATGTTGGAACATTGCTGCTATAACAGCCTCCTCTCTTCTGGGAAGGCTTTCCATTAGATGTTGGAACATTGCTGCTATAACAGCCTCCACTCTTCTGGGAAGGCTTTCCACTAGATGTTGGAACATTGCTGCTATAACAGCCTCCACTCTTCTGGGAAGGCTTTCCACTAGATGTTGGAACATTGCTGCTATAACAGCCTCCACTCTTCTGGGAAGGCTTTCCACTAGATGTTGGAACATTGCTGCTATAACAGCATCCACTCTTCTAGGAAGGCTTTCCACTAGATGTTGGAACATTCCTGCTATAACAGCCTCCACTCTTCTGGGAAGGCTTTCTACTAGATGTTGGAACATTGCTGCTATAACAGCCTCCACTCTTCTGGGAAGGCTTTCCACGTACAGTTGACTGGGGCTCTAGAAGGGCAGAAATGTGACAAACTGACTTGTTGGAAAGGTGACATCCTATGACGGTGCTTCGTTGGAAGTCACTGAGCTCTTCACTACAGGCCATTCTATTGCTAATGTTTGTCTATGGAGATTGCATGGCTGTGTGCTCAAATTTCAAACACCAGTTAGCAACTGGGGTGGGTGTCCACATACTTTTGTATTAAAAACAGAATATATAAAAAATGATTTGATAAAAATATAGATTGAATAACAGATTCATAAACGGAAAAAATATAGTCAAAAAATGACCCACATGAAACTAAAAAACACAGGAAATATATATATACAGTGGGACAAAAAAGTATTTAGTCAGCCACCAATTGTGCAAGTTCTCCCACTTAAAAAGATGAGAGAGGCCTGTAATTTTCATCATAGGTACACTTAAACTATGACAGACAAAATGAGACAAAAAAATCCAGAAAATCACATTGTAGGATTTTTTAATGAATTTATTTACAAATTATGGTGGAAAATAAGTATTTGGTCAATAACAAAAGTTTATCTCAATATTTTATTATATACCCTTTGTTGGCAATGACAGAGGTCAAACGTTTTCTGTAAGTCTTCACAAGGTTTTCACACACCGTTGCTGGAATTTTGGCCCATTCCTCCATGCAGATCTCCTCTAGAGCAGTAATGTTTTGGGGCTGTTGCTGGGCAACACGGACTTTCAACTCCCTCCAAAGATTTTCTATGGGGTTGAGATCAGGAGACTGGCTAGGCCACTCCAGGACCTTGAACTGCTTCTTACAAAGCCACTCCTTTGTTGCCCGGGCGATGTGTTTGGGATCATTGTCATGCTGAAAGACCCAGCCACGTTTCATCTTCAATGCCCTTGCTGATGGAAGGACGTTTTCACTCAAAATCTCACGATACATGACCCCATTCATTCTTTCCTTTACACGGATCAGTCGTCCTGGTCCCTTTGCAGAAAAACAGCCCCAAACATGATGTTTCCACCCCCATGCTTCACAGTAGGTATGGTGTTCTTTGGATGCAACTCAGCATTCTTTGTCCTCCAAACACAACGAGTTGAGTTTTTACCAAAAAAGTTATATTTTGGTTTCATCTGACCATACCACATTCTCCCAATCTTCTTCTGGATCATCCAAATGCTCTCTAGCCAACTTCAGACGGGCCTGGACATGTATTGGCTTAAGCAGGGGGACACGTCTGGCACTGCAGGATTTGCGTTCCTGGCGGCGTAGTGTGTTACTGATGGTAGGCTTTGTTACTTTGGTCCCAGCTCTCTGCAGGTCATTCACTAGGTCCCCCCGTGTGGTTTTGGCATTTTTGCTCACTGTTCTTGTGATCATTTTGATCTTGAAATCAAAGGCATGGGGGCTTCAGGGAAAAGTGGGACTGGGGAGGGAGGGAGAGTGTTGAGGGGGAGCGAGGAAGCCTTCCTTTCAATTCTGAATTTCTTCTTGTACCATATTTCATAGAGGGAGAGAGGGAGAGGGAGAGGGAGAGAGAGGGAGAGAGGGAGAGAGGGAGAGAGAGAGAGAGGGAGAGAGAGAGAGAGAGAGAGAGAGAGAGAGAGAGAGGGAGGGAGAGGGAGAGAGAGAGAGACAGAGACAGAGAGAGACAGAGAGAGAGACAGAGAGACAACAAAACGGGGGGGAGACAGAAAGACGAGAAGAGAGAAGAACCCTTTTGATCTGTAGATCCTAACATCGTCTCGTTGGCCCATTTACATACTAACACACACCTACACACATGCGTGGTTAGTGCGGCTGACTGGTCTGGGACGGACGGTACTTTGCAGCCTCGGCTTATTTCCTTATCACAGAGCTCTCACTTTGACCAGATAATAACCCTTTATAGCTCACTATAAAAGGAAAGGGGGGGCCATTTGGGACGAAGACCTAAATGTGTGAGCGGTAGCAGAGCTGTCTCTCTGTCTCTGTCCCTAAAGTTGATGCTCGCGAGTCAAGGGATCTCTGAGGAAGTCAAGGGGGATCTCTGAGGAAGTCAAGGGGGAACTCTGAGGAAGTCAAGGGGGAACACTGGGGAAGTCAGGGGAACTCTATGGACGTCGGGGGAACACTGGGGAAGTCAGGGGAACACTGGGGAAGTCAGGGGAACACTGGGGAAGTCAGGGGAACACTGGGGAAGTCAGGGGAACACTGGGGAAGTCAGGGGAACACTGGGGAAGTCAGGGGAACTCTATGGACGTCAGTGGAACACTGGGGAAGTCAGGGGAACACTGGGGAAGTCAGGGGAACACTGGGGAAGTCAGGGGAACTCTATGGACGTCAGGGGAACACTTGGGAAGTCAGGGGAACTCTATGGACGTCAGCGGAACACTGGGGAAGTCAGGGGAATTCAGGGGATGTCAGGGGAACACGGGAAGTCAGGGGAACACTGGGGAAGTCATGGGAACTCTATGGACGTCAGGGGAACACTGGGGAAGTTAGGGGAACTCTGGGGAAGTCAGGGGAAGTCAGGGGAAGAGAGCACAGCCTTACTCCCATTTCTAATCCTGTCTACCCACTACTCTCCGTCCTCCATGTGTATCATTTTACAGGCACTGTCTCTTCGCCCTCTCTTTCCCCTCTGTCTTCTCTCTCTCCTCCCTCTTATCCCTCTCTACTTCCAAACACAAATGAGAGAACAGCTCACTGACCATTTTACTCACCCTAGCAGAGCTGGTTAGGCTGTTTTCATGTTATCCAGAGCGGTGGTGACTGTAACTGCTGCTAGCAACAATTTAATTACGTTTTTTTTTGCCAACGTTTACTGACACAGTTCATATGGGTGTTGAGCCTTTGTAAATTTGTCAGTTATTCTGTGCTCTGGCACACTCAGACTCTGAAATCGGAGTAGATAGCCAGAGCGAATTTACCAGCTGCGTCTATTGACAGTTGCCACATCATGAACATTCTATTGAAATGGACACTTGCATAGTGGAGTCTTTTGTTGAGACATGTAGCTAGCTAGCTAAACAATGAACCATAATCCCAACTCATAACATTACTACCCTGCATTAATCTGCAGGTAGCTAACCAACTAGGTTCAATGTTAGCTAGCTAACATATGGCTATAGCAAGCAAAGCAAATGGCTCTGAGGTACGAATAATAATTCTACACAGATCATACACGTGACATTAGCTAGCTAACCAGCCAGCTAGCTCACATTAGCAAGCTAGGTAACAGTACACTTTATCTTGAAATGACCAGCCAGCTAGCTAACATTAGCTAGGTAACAGTACACTTTAACTTGAAATGAAAACAACTTTGGGACAAAATTAGAAACGTGTAAAATATGAGAATGTAGCTAGCTAGACTATCTTACCCGTATACATGGATGGACGCTTCTCGGTCTCTGTCACGGATCCCATGGTTGCCCTTTGTTTAAAGATGTAATCCGGAGATGATGGTGATTTACACTTCTGTGTGTTCTCTTTTCAACTCCCTCTTTATATTTATATATATTTTAAATGTATATATATATTTTTTTTTTATTTTTTTTTTTATATATTTATATTATATTTATTTATTATAATTTTTTCAAAAGCCAGAATCTCCTTAGCCTATCATACTCTAATTGCACTCATTTCAAAACGTGGTCTTCCAGAAAGTGGAGAGCAACACTGATGCAGTTCTACTACGTGATGTCTTTATAAAATATTTCAATATGACCAGCTCATGTTATAGACAGAAGCTATGATGTCTTTCAATAAAGCCGCGTTAGAAAGGATTACCTAAACATACTGACTCATGTTATAGACAGAAGCATGCTACATGGTAGACCAATCCGAACTCATCTCTCGGCATGTCCAGCCCACTCATTATCTCCAGCCAATCATGGCTAGTGGGAAGGTTCCTGACTAGGCTCATAGTGTAACAAATGTATTCCTATTTACAGATGGCAAGTTTGTTATGAAAGTGAAAGTTTACATGTTCCAAAAGTAATATCTGACAACAAAAAAAACGTATTTAGATTCTATTCTATTTTTTATTTTCTTTAAAGTTTACGTTCAAATGGCTCTCCTGTGAAGTGGTGACGTGTGACATATGCCTAGTTTCCTGAAACGAGTCACACTGAGTGTTAAAAAGATTAGGAACACCTTCCTAATATTGACTTCCACTGTAGTTTTGCCCTCAGAACAGCCTCAATTCATTGGGGCATGACATGAACTCTACAAGGTGTCAAAAGCGTTCCACAGGGATGCTGGTCATTCTTGAGTGTAGAAAACCAATCAGTGCTGCAGTTCTTGACACACTCAAACTGGTGCACCTACTACCATACCCTTTTCAAAGGCACTTAAATATTGTGTCTTGCACATTCGCCCTCTGAATGGTCACAAATACACAATCCATGTCTCAATTGTCTCAAGGCTTTAAAATCCTTCTTTTACCTGTCATCCTCCCCTTTATCTACACTGATTGAAGTGGATTTAACAAGTGACATCAATAAGGGATCATATCTTTCCCTGGATTCACCTGGTCTGTCTACATCATGGAAAGAGTTTTATCCACTCAGTGTATATCTGCTTGGTAGTGTAGAAGACAGAAACAATGTGATGTGTTTCTACAGGCACTTAGTGTTGGATGGGTTTATTTATGTTTGTATACAGAAGCACTGACTCAACTCTCTATATCTGCAGGATAGGAGAGAGAGACAGAGAGGGAGAGAGAGACAGAGAGGGAGAGAGAGACAGAGAGAGGGGGAGAGACAGAGACAGGGAGAGAGACAGAGAGGGAGAGAGAGACAGAGAGGGAGGGAGAGATACAGAGAGAGAGAGACAGAGAGGGAGGGAGAGATACAGAGACAGGGAGAGAGACAGAGAGGGAGAGAGAGACAGAGAGGGAGGGAGAGATACAGAGAGAGAGATACAGAGAGAGAGAGAGAGAGATAGAGAGGGAGAGAGAGACAGAGGGAGAGAGGCTCCACTCCTTTATTTATTTATAAAGAACATTGACCTGGGCAAGTGTCTTTGTATTGCACTAAAGGCCATATTTAGTGCAATACAAAGTTACCTCTACCTCTCTCTCTCTCTCTCTCTCTCTCTCTCTCTCTCTCTCTCTCTCTCTCTCTTCTCTCTCTTCTCTCTCTCTCTCTCTCTCTCTCTCTCTCTCTCTCTCTCTCTCTTTCTCTCTTTCTCTCTCTCTCTCTCTCTCTCTCTCTGTCTCTCTCTCTCTCTCTCTCATATTTTAATTTAGGGAGTGTATTCCGCTGTCGGGATCAAATCAGCGGAAATTTCAAGAGCGACACGTATAGTTTTTGATAAAACTCAAACTTTCATTAAAGCACACATTCAAGGTACTGAATTAAAGCTACACTCGTTGTGGATCTATCCACCAAGTCAGATTTGTAAAATGCTTTTCGACGAAAGCATGAGAAGCTATTATCTGATAGCATGCACCCCCAAAGTACTGCAACGTCACCTAAAACGACAGATTTTGCGGTAGCCGGCCCAAACCGCAGAAATAAAATATAAAATATTCATTACCTTTGACGAGCTTCTTTCTTGGCACTCCTAGATGTCCCATAAACATCACTATTGGGTCTTTTTTTCGATTAAATCGGCCCATATATAGCCTAGATATCGATCTATGAAGACTGTGTAATCAAGGAAAAAACTGAGTTTGATAACGCAACGTCATTTTTTTAAATGAAAAAAGTCTACGATAAATTTTCACAAAACACTTCGAAATACTTTTGAAATGCAACTTTAGGTATTAGTAAACGTTAGTAATCTATCAAAATGATCACGGGGCGATGTATATTCAATAGCTCCACGTCCTGATATCATGTCCAAATATTTCTCAACCAAAACATCCTATCGGAAACCGGAAGAAATGCGCTGCCTCGTGCCCGTTTGACCAAGAAACAAATCCGAGACAAATGACAAGACTGTTGACATCGTGTGGAAGCTGTAGGTATTGCAACCTCGGCCCCATTTAATGTGGTTCCCATTCAACAATAGGTTCAAGTGGCGCATGGATATATTTTCCCATTTTCAATGATCAGATTTTCCTGCGCTTTTCGATGAAACGCACGTTCTGTTATAGTCACAGCCGTGATTTAATCAGTTTTAGAAACGTCAGAGTGTTTTCTATCCACACATACTAATCATATGCATATACTATATTCCTGGCATGAGTAGCAGGACACTGAAATGTTGCGCGATTTTTAACAAAAAGCTGCGAAAATGCGCATGATTCATAATTAACATTACCAAAGCAAAAAATTACACTCACAAAAGTTCCAAAATAATTATGACATTTCAAATGTCATATTATGTGCAAATAGTTAAAGTAAAAAAGGGAAGATGAATAAACATGAATATGGGTTGTATTTACAATGGTGTTTGCTCTTCACTGGTTGCCCTTTTCTTGTGGCAACAGGTCACAAATCTTGCTGCTGTGATGGCACACTGTGGTATTTCACCCAGTAGATTTGGGAGTTTAGCAAAATTGGGTTTGTTTTCGAATTCTTTGTGGATCTGTGTAATCTGAGGAAAATATTTGTCTCTAATATGGTCATACATTGGGCAGGAGGTTAGGAAGTGCAGCTCAGTTTACACCTCATTTTGTGGGCAGTGAGCACATAGCCTGTCTTCTCTTGAGAGCCATGTCTGCCTACGGCGGCCTTTCTCAATAGCAAGGCTATGCTCACTAAGCCTGCACATAGTCAAAGCTTTCCTTAAGTTTGGGTCAGTCACAGTGGTTAGGCATTCTGCCACTGTGTACTCTCTCTTTAGGGCTAAATAATATCCAAGTTTTTTATTCTTTCCAACGTGTCAAGTAATTATCTTTTTATTATCTTTTTATCTTTTAGTTTTCTCATGATTTGGGTTTGAGTCTAATTGTGTTGCTGTCCTGGGGACCAGCTTGCTTAGGGGACTCTTCTCCAGGTTCATATCTCTGTAGGTGATGGCTTTGTTATGGAAGGTTTGGGAATCGCTTCCTTTTAGGTGGTTGTAGAATTGAACAGCTCTTTTCTGGATTTTGATCATTAGCGGGTATCGGCCTAATTCTGTTCTGCATGCATTATTTGGTGTTCTACGTTGTACACAGAGGATTTTTTTGCAGAATTCTGCATGCAGAGGCTCAATTTGTTGTTTGTCCGATTTCGTTTATTCTTGGTTTGTGAGCGGATCCCTGACCTCACAACCATAAAGGGCAATGGGTTCTATAACTAATTCAAGTATTTTTAGCCAGATCCTAGTTGTGATGTCAAATTGTATGTTCCTTTTGATTGCGTAGAAGGCCCTTCTTGCTTTGTCTCTCAGATCGTTCACAGCTTTGTGGAAATTACCTGTCTGCACTGTTGTTTTGCCAGATCATCAAGCACCAGATCATCAGCAAACAGTAGACCTTTGACTTCAGATTCTAGTAGGGTGAGGCCGGGTCCTGCAGACTGTTCTTGTGCCCTCGCCAATACATTGATATAATTGTTGAAGAGGGTGGGGCTTAAGCTGCATCCCTGTCTCACCCCACGATCCTGTGGAAAGAAATGTGTGTTTTTTGCCAATTTTAAACTGTTGTTTGTGTTCATGGATTTTATATTGTCATATGTTTTTCCCCCAACATCCCTTTCCATATATTTGTATACCAGACCCTCATGCCAAATTGGGTCAAAAGCTTTTTTTGAAATCAACAAAGCATGAGAAGACATTGCCTTTGTTTTGGTTTGTTTGTCAATTAGGGTGTGCAGGGTGAATACGTGGTCTGTCGAACGGTAATTTGCTAAAAAGGCCAATTTGACATTGACATCAGTACGTTGTTTTCACTGAGGAAATGTATGAATCTGCTGTTGATGATAATGCAGAAGATTTTCCCAAGGTTACTGTTGACACGTAGTACTTTTGTGGATGGTGGTGATCAGTCCTTGATTCCAATTATTGAGGAAGATGCCAGAGCTAAGGATGATGTTAAAGAGTTTTAGTATAGCCAATTGAAATTTGTTGTCTGTATATTTGATCATTTCATTAAAGATATCATCAACACCACAGGCCTTTTTGGGTGGGAGGGTTTGATATTTTGTCCTGTATTTCATTCAAGGTAATTGGAGAATCCAGTGCATTATGTGAGTTATTAATAGCTGATTCTAAGATTTGTATTTGATCCTGTATATGTTCTTGCAGTTTGTTCTTTGTTATAGAGCCAAAAAGATTGGAGAAGTGGTTTATCCATCTTCATTTTGGATAAATTACTCTTAGTTGAGGTTAAAGGAATTGCATTTGTTGTTGCCTAATAGTTTTTTGGTAGGTTTCCAAACTGCATTCCTTTCATCTATAGCATTTCTTAATATTTGTATTTCTTAATATATTTCAGTTCCTTTGGCTTTGATGCCTCAAGATTGAGTATTGCTTGGTTCAAGTAGACTTGTGATTTTGCTGTGGTCTGATAGGGGTGTCAGTGGGCTGACTGTGAACGCTCTGAGAGACTCTGGGTTGAGGTCAGTGATAAAGTAGTCTACAGTACTACTGCCAAGAGACGAGCTATAGGTTTATCTACCATAGGAGTCCCCTCGAAGCCTACCATTAACTATGTACACACCCAGTGTGCGACAGATTTGCAGGAGTTGTGACCCATTTTTGTTGGTTGTCATAGTTGTGCCTAAGGGAGCATATGGGGGTGGGAATGAAGTCACCTCCAGTTAGGAGTTTGTCCCCCTGTGTGCTCAGGGTGTCAGGTTCTTGTCCGGTTCTGGCATTTAGGCCGCAACAGACGAGTACATGTCCCTGGGCCTGGAAATGATTGATTTCCCCCTCCAGGATGGAGAAGCTGTCTTCATTAAAGTATGGGGATTCTAGTGGGGGGATATAGGTAGCACACAGGAGGACATTTGTCTCTGTTGAGATCATTTCATTTTGAATGTCCAGCCAAATGTAAAATGTTCCTGTTTTGATTCATTTAAAGAGTGAGTGCTCTATATCAAATTAGCATACCCCCTGAGTCCCTTCCCTGTTTCATACCTGGTAGGAGTGGGGGGAGGGCTATCCAGGTGACTGACAGGAGGGGCACCCTGATGGGGTGGGATCCCCTGGGCTTGTGGTTCTAGATCTGTCTGTCCTGCTGTGATGTCAAGGTATGGTCAGGGTCGGAGGTGGACTGTTCTGCCGGCTTCTCTCCAGTTCTCTGTCATCATTCTCACCTCCTCCATCCCCCTCAACCTCTCCTCCACCAGCAGTCTGATCCTCTCCTCTAGTGTTCTGTTCTTCTCCTGCTCCGACTCTTTCTCCTGTTGATGTTGTCTCACCACTGTCCAGAGTTGCAGATATGTCTCTCTCCACCTCTAGCTCTCTGACTGTGGTTAAGCGGGTGTTGTTGAGTTGGACAATTTTTGTGCTGACTGGAGTGTGTTCACCTGCATTTCCAGCTCCACCTACCTTACCTCCAACTGGGTGAATGAATCCTTCATTTCAATGAGGGAGTAGTACTCTGTGCTGGGAGGTTGACTTTCCGCTTGGGGTTGCTCATCTGTGGGGTTGTATAATGAATGGATCTGGTCTGACACGCTCATGGTAGGGGAGAGAGAGAGAGCTTATCTCTTTTGATAATGTGAAAGTCCAGCTGAAACTGTTTGCTGTTGCCCTGTACCATTACTGTTTCAGACTTGTACAGATTGACATTGGCTGACTCAGAGTCCTGGTTGTCTAATATCCTGAGTCTCCACCCATCGCTAACAGTCTGTTAAAAACAGCCTGGGGATGCGTGAAAAATAAAGAAGCAAAAAAGTGTCTTTTGTTTTTCATAAAGAGCTTATTTTTGTACTCTTCGTGCCTTGTCATTTTTTACATCCATAGGGTACTGTATTGTGGGGTGGTAGGTAGCCTAGTGGTTAGGGTGTTGGTCCACTAACCGAAAGGTTGCTAGATCAAATCCCCGAGCTGACAAGAATCTGTTGTTCTGCCCCTGAACAAAGCAGTTGACCCACTGTTCCCCGGGAGGCCACTGTCCTTGCCGAAAAATCTAAGTTTATCTAATTCTAAATCTAGATTTTTGTAAAAACATGCTGAAATATGTGGTAGCTCATCTTCTCATCTCTCTCTCTTTCTCTCTCTCTGTCTCTCTCTACTCCCCCCCCCTCTCTCTGTCTCTACCTCCCTCGCTTTCCCTTCCATCCCTCTCTCATCCCTCTCTCATCCCTCTCTCATCCCTCTAGCTCTCTCCGACACACACACACACAGTCCTCCTGCTGTAAATATAGTGAATGATTTAAGAGCTCAAGGGAGGCCTGGGGACTGACTGATGTTACAGAGATGTAAATATATATATATCATGTTTTACAGAGTAGGTTCCAGTGGGCTCCTCCTCACTGTACAGATCAAGGCAGATGGTCCCTGGATAAGTCCTTGTCAGGTTACATGTTCCTTATCAATCAAATGTATTTTCTTGAGATAATCAGGTGTCACAAAGTGACAGAATCATGATCACTGATGACGTCTTCTCTTGTCTCTATGAGGTAGCTAGTTAGACTTTCCCATCAGGCTGTCAACATTGTCTATATATAGCTTCAGGGTTTAAGTTTTAATGTAACGTGCACAAGCTCAAAAAACCCAACAATGCAGTAGTCAATATCAATCTAGCACAAAAAAAAAGAAGTTTGAACAAAAACACACGAGAAATAAAAGTAATTAAGAAGATCACGATAAAGTATGAAGCTTCTGATGCGTATTCTCCTCTGCTCTTCCAACGAGTATTCTCCTCTGCTCTTCTGATGAGTATTCTCCTCTGCTCTTCTGACGAGTATTCTCCTCCTCTCTTCTGACGAGTATTCTCCTCTGCTCTTCTGACGAGTATTCTCCTCCCCTCTTCTGACGAGTATTCTCCTCTGCTCTTCTGATGAGTATTCTCCTCCCCTCTTCTGATGCGTATTCTCCTCCGCTCTTCTGATGCGTATTCTCCTCTACTCTTCTGATGAGTATTCTCCTCTACTCTTCTGACGAGTATTCTCCTCCCTCTTCTGACGAGTATTCTCCTCCCCTCTTCTGACGAGTATTCTCCTCCCTCTTCTGACGAGTATTCTCCTCTGCTCTTCTGACGAGTATTCTCCTCCCCTCTTCTGACGAGTATTCTCCTCCCCTCTTCTGACGAGTATTCTCCTCCCTCTTCTGATGAGTATTCTCCTCTGCTCTTCTGATGAGTATTCTCCTCCCTCTTCTGACGAGTATTCTCCTCTGCTCTTCTGATGAGTATTCTCCTCTGCTCTTCTGATGAGTATTCTCCTCTGCTCTTCTGACGAGTATTCTCCTCTGCTCTTCTGATGAGTATTCTCCTCTGCTCTTCTGACGGGTATTCTCCTCTGCTCTTCTGATGAGTATTCTCCTCTGCTCTTCTGACGAGTATTCTCCTCCCCTCTTCTGATGAGTATTCTCCTCCCCTCTTCTGACGAGTATTCTCCTCTGCTCTTCTGATGAGTATTCTCCTCCGCTCTTCTGATGAGTATTCTCCTCTACTCTTCTGATGAGTATTCTCCTCTGCTCTTCTGATGCGTATTCTCCTCTGCTCTTCTGATGAGTATTCTCCTCTGCTCTTCTGACGAGTATTCTCCTCTGCTCTTCTGATGAGTATTCTCCTCCCTTCTTCTGATGAGTATTCTCCTCCCCTCTTCTGACGAGTATTCTCCTCTGCTCTTCTGACGAGTATTCTCCTCCCCTCTTCTGACGAGTATTCTCCTCTGCTCTTCTGACGAGTATTCTCCTCTGCTCTTCTGACGAGTATTCTCCTCCACTCTTCTGACGAGTATTCTCCTCTGCTCTTCTGACGAGTATTCTCCTCCCCTCTTCTGACGAGTATTCTCCTCCCCCTTCTGACGAGTATTCTCCTCTGCTCTTCTGACGAGTATTCTCCTCCCCTCTTCTGACGAGTATTCTCCTCCCCTCTTCTGACGAGTATTCTCCTCCCCTCTTCTGACGAGTATTCTCCTCCTCTCTTCTGATGAGTATTCTCCTCCGCTCTTCTGATGAGTATTCTCCTCCCCTCTTCTGATGAGTATTCTCCTCCCCTCTTCTGACGAGTATTCTCCTCTGCTCTTCTGACGAGTATTCTCCTCCCCTCTTCTGACGAGTAATTCTCCTCTGCTCTTCTGACGAGTATTCTCCTCCCCTCTTCTGACGAGTATTCTCCTCTGCTCTTCTGACGAGTATTCTCCTCCGCTCTTCTGATGAGTATTCTCCTCCCCTCTTCTGATGAGTATTCTCCTCCCCTCTTCTGACGAGTATTCTCCTCCTCTCTTCTGATGAGTATTCTCCTCTGCTCTTCTGACGGGTATTCTCCTCCGCTCTTCTGACGAGTATTCTCCTCTGCTCTTCTGATGAGTATTCTCCTCCCCCCTCTTCTGATGAGTATTCTCCTCCCCTCTTCTGATGAGTATTCTCCTCCCCTCTTCTGACGAGTATTCTCCTCCTCTCTTCTGATGAGTATTCTCCTCTGCTCTTCTGACGGGTATTCTCCTCCCCTCTTCTGACGAGTATTCTCCTCTGCTCTTCTGACGAGTATTCTCCTCTGCTCTTCTGATGAGTATTCTCCTCCCCTCTTCTGATGAGTATTCTCCTCCCTCTTCTGATGAGTATTCTCCTCTGCTCTTCTGATGAGTATTCTCCTCCCCTCTTCTGATGAGTATTCTCCTCTGCTCTTCTGATGAGTATTCTCCTCTGCTCTTCTGACGAGTATTCTCCTCCCCTCTTCTGACGAGTATTCTCCTCCCCTCTTCTGACGAGTATTCTCCTCCCCTCTTCTGATGAGTATTCTCCTCCCTCTTCTGACGAGTATTCTCCTCCCCTCTTCTGACGAGTATTCTCCTCCCCTCTTCTGACGAGTATTCTCCTCTGCTCTTCTGACGAGTATTCTCCTCTGCTCTTCTGATGAGTATTCTCCTCCCTTCTTCTGATGAGTATTCTCCTCCCCTCTTCTGACGAGTATTCTCCTCTGCTCTTCTGACGAGTATTCTCCTCCCCTCTTCTGACGAGTATTCTCCTCTGCTCTTCTGACGAGTATTCTCCTCTGCTCTTCTGACGAGTATTCTCCTCCACTCTTCTGACGAGTATTCTCCTCTGCTCTTCTGACGAGTATTCTCCTCCCCTCTTCTGACGAGTATTCTCCTCCCCCTTCTGACGAGTATTCTCCTCTGCTCTTCTGACGAGTATTCTCCTCCCCTCTTCTGACGAGTATTCTCCTCCCTCTTCTGACGAATATTCTCCTCTGCTCTTCTGACGAGTATTCTCCTCCTCTCTTCTGATGAGTATTCTCCTCCGCTCTTCTGATGAGTATTCTCCTCCCCTCTTCTGATGAGTATTCTCCTCCCCTCTTCTGACGAGTATTCTCCTCTGCTCTTCTGACGAGTATTCTCCTCCCCTCTTCTGACGAGTAATTCTCCTCTGCTCTTCTGACGAGTATTCTCCTCCCTCTTCTGACGAGTATTCTCCTCTGCTCTTCTGACGAGTATTCTCCTCTGCTCTTCTGATGAGTATTCTCCTCCTCTCTTCTGATGAGTATTCTCCTCCGCTCTTCTGATGAGTATTCTCCTCCCCTCTTCTGATGAGTATTCTCCTCCCTCTTCTGACGAGTATTCTCCTCTGCTCTTCTGACGAGTATTCTCCTCCCCTCTTCTGACGAGTAATTCTCCTCTGCTCTTCTGACGAGTATTCTCCTCCCCTCTTCTGACGAGTAATTCTCCTCTGCTCTTCTGACGAGTATTCTCCTCCCTCTTCTGACGAGTATTCTCCTCTGCTCTTCTGACGAGTATTCTCCTCTGCTCTTCTGATGAGTATTCTCCTCCTCTCTTCTGATGAGTATTCTCCTCCGCTCTTCTGATGAGTATTCTCCTCCCCTCTTCTGATGAGTATTCTCCTCCCCTCTTCTGACGAGTATTCTCCTCTGCTCTTCTGACGAGTATTCTCCTCCCCTCTTCTGACGAGTAATTCTCCTCTGCTCTTCTGACGAGTATTCTCCTCCCCTCTTCTGACGAGTATTCTCCTCTGCTCTTCTGACGAGTATTCTCCTCCCCTCTTCTGACGAGTAATTCTCCTCTGCTCTTCTGACGAGTATTCTCCTCCCCTCTTCTGACGAGTATTCTCCTCTGCTCTTCTGACAAGTATTCTCCTCTGCTCTTCTGATGAGTATTCTCCTCCTCTCTTCTGATGAGTATTCTCCTCCGCTCTTCTGATGAGTATTCTCCTCCCCTCTTCTGATGAGTATTCTCCTCCCCTCTTCTGACGAGTATTCTCCTCTGCTCTTCTGACGAGTATTCTCCTCCCTCTTCTGACGAGTAATTCTCCTCTGCTCTTCTGACGAGTATTCTCCTCCCTCTTCTGACGAGTATTCTCCTCTGCTCTTCTGACGAGTATTCTCCTCCGCTCTTCTGATGAGTATTCTCCTCCCCTCTTCTGATGAGTATTCTCCTCCCCTCTTCTGACGAGTATTCTCCTCCTCTCTTCTGATGAGTATTCTCCTCTGCTCTTCTGACGGGTATTCTCCTCCGCTCTTCTGACGAGTATTCTCCTCTGCTCTTCTGATGAGTATTCTCCTCCCCTCTTCTGATGAGTATTCTCCTCCCCTCTTCTGATGAGTATTCTCCTCCCCTCTTCTGACGAGTATTCTCCTCCTCTCTTCTGATGAGTATTCTCCTCTGCTCTTCTGACGGGTATTCTCCTCCCTCTTCTGACGAGTATTCTCCTCTGCTCTTCTGACGAGTATTCTCCTCTGCTCTTCTGATGAGTATTCTCCTCCCCTCTTCTGATGAGTATTCTCCTCCCTCTTCTGATGAGTATTCTCCTCTGCTCTTCTGATGAGTATTCTCCTCCCCTCTTCTGATGAGTATTCTCCTCTGCTCTTCTGATGAGTATTCTCCTCTGCTCTTCTGACGAGTATTCTCCTCCCCTCTTCTGACGAGTATTCTCCTCCCCTCTTCTGACGAGTATTCTCCTCCCTCTTCTGATGAGTATTCTCCTCCCCTCTTCTGACGAGTATTCTCCTCCCCTCTTCTGACGAGTATTCTCCTCCCCTCTTCTGACGAGTATTCTCCTCTGCTCTTCTGACGAGTATTCTCCTCCCCTCTTCTGACGAGTATTCTCCTCCCCTCTTCTGACGAGTATTCTCCTCTGCTCTTCTGACGAGTATTCTCCTCCCCTCTTCTGACGAGTATTCTCCTCCCTCTTCTGACGAATATTCTCCTCTGCTCTTCTGACGAGTATTCTCCTCTGCTCTTCTGACGAGTATTCTCCTCCCCTCTTCTGACGAGTATTCTCCTCCGCTCTTCTGACGAGTATTCTCCTCCCCTCTTCTGACGAGTATTCTCCTCTGCTCTTCTGACGAGTATTCTCCACCCCTCTTCTGACGAGTATTCTCCTCTGCTCTTCTGACGAGTATTCTCCTCTGCTCTTCTGACGAGTATTCTCCTCCCCTCTTCTGACGAGTATTCTCCTCTGCTCTTCTGACGAGTATTCTCCTCTGCTCTTCTGACGAGTATTCTCCTCCCCTCTTCTGACGAGTATTCTCCTCTGCTCTTCTGACGAATATTCTCCTCTGCTCTTCTGACGAGTATTCTCCTCTGCTCTTCTGACGAGTATTCTCCTCTGCTCTTCTGACGAGTATTCTCCTCTGCTCTTCTGACGAGTATTCTCCTCCCCTCTTCTGGAGTATTCTCCTCCCTCTTCTGATGAGTATTCTCCTCTGCTCTTCCAACGAGTATTCTCCTCTGCTCTTCTGATGAGTATTCTCCTCTGCTCTTCTGACGAGTATTCTCCTCCTCTCTTCTGACGAGTATTCTCCTCTGCTCTTCTGACGAGTATTCTCCTCCCCTCTTCTGACGAGTATTCTCCTCCCCTCTTCTGACGAGTATTCTCCTCCCCTCTTCTGACGAGTATTCTCCTCCTCTCTTCTGATGAGTATTCTCCTCCTCTCTTCTGATGAGTATTCTCCTCCTCTCTTCTGACGAGTATTCTCCTCCTCTCTTCTGACGAGTATTCTCCTCCCCTCTTCTGACGAGTATTCTCCTCCCCTCTTCTGACGAGTATTCTCCTCCCCTCTTCTGACGAGTATTCTCCTCCCCTCTTCTGACGAGTATTCTCCTCTGCTCTTCTGACGAGTATTCTCCTCCCCTCTTCTGACAAGTATTCTCCTCTCCTCTTCTGATGAGTATTCTCCTCCCCTCTTCTGACGAGTATTCTCCTCCCCTCTTCTGACGAGTATTCTCCTCCCTCTTCTGACGAGTATTCTCCTCTGCTCTTCTGACGAGTATTCTCCTCTGCTCTTCTGACGAGTATTCTCCTCCCCTCTTCTGACGAGTATTCTCCTCCCCTCTTCTGATGAATATTCTCCTCTGCTCTTCTGACGAGTATTCTCCTCTGCTCTTCTGACAAGTATTCTCCTCCCCTCTTCTGACGAGTATTCTCCTCCGCTCTTCTGACGAGTATTCTCCTCCCTCTTCTGACGAGTATTCTCCTCTGCTCTTCTGACGAGTATTCTCCTCTGCTCTTCTGACGAGTATTCTCCTCCCCTCTTCTGACGAGTATTCTCCTCTGCTCTTCTGACGAGTATTCTCCTCTGCTCTTCTGACGAGTATTCTCCTCTGCTCTTCTGACGAGTATTCTCCTCCCCTCTTCTGACGAGTATTCTCCTCTGCTCTTCTGACGAGTATTCTCCTCTGCTCTTCTGACGAGTATTCTCCTCTGCTCTTCTGACGAGTATTCTCCTCCCCTCTTCTGACGAGTATTCTCCTCTGCTCTTCTGACGAGTATTCTCCTCCCCTCTTCTGATGAGTATTCTCCTCTGCTCTTCTGACGAGTATTCTCCTCTGCTCTTCTGACGAGTATTCTCCTCCCCTCTTCTGACGAGTATTCTCCTCTGCTCTTCTGACGAGTATTCTCCTCTGCTCTTCTGACGAGTATTCTCCTCTGCTCTTCTGACGAGTATTCTCCTCCCCTCTTCTGATGAGTATTCTCCTCTGCTCTTCTGACAAGTATTCTCCTCCCTCTTCTGACGAGTATTCTCCTCCCCTCTTCTGACGAGTATTCTCCTCTGCTCTTCTGACGAGTATTCTCCTCTGCTCTTCTGACGAGTATTCTCCTCCCCTCTTCTGACGAGTATTCTCCTCTGCTCTTCTGACGAGTATTCTCCTCTGCTCTTCTGACGAGTATTCTCCTCCCCTCTTCTGATGAGTATTCTCCTCCCTCTTCTGACGAGTATTCTCCTCTGCTCTTCTGGCGAGTATTCTCCTCTGCTCTTCTGACGGGTATTCTCCTCCCTCTTCTGACGAGTATTCTCCTCCCTCTTCTGACGAGTATTCTCCTCTGCTCTTCTGACGAGTATTCTCCTCCCCTCTTCTGACGAGTATTCTCCTCCCCTCTTCTGATGAGTATTCTCCTCTGCTCTTCTGGCGAGTATTCTCCTCTGCTCTTCTGACGGGTATTCTCCTCTGCTCTTCTGATGAGTATTCTCCTCCCTCTTCTGACGAGTATTCTCCTCTGCTCTTCTGGCGAGTATTCTCCTCTGCTCTTCTGACGAGTATTCTCCTCCCCTCTTCTGACGAGTATTCTCCTCTGCTCTTCTGACGAGTATTCTCCTCCCCTCTTCTGACGAGTATTCTCCTCTGCTCTTCTGACGAGTATTCTCCTCCCCTCTTCTGATGAGTATTCTCCTCTGCTCTTCTGATGAATATTCTCCTCCCTCTTCTGACGAGTATTCTCCTCTGCTCTTCTGACGGGTATTCTCCTCTGCTCTTCTGATGAGTATTCTCCTCCCTCTTCTGACGAGTATTCTCCTCCCCTCTTCTGATGAGTATTCTCCTCCCCTCTTCTGATGAGTATTCTCCTCCCCTCTTCTGATGAGTATTCTCCTCCCCTCTTCTGATGAGTATTCTCCTCCCCTCTTCTGATGAGTATTCTCCTCCCCTCTTCTGATGAGTATTCTCCTCCCCTCTTCTGACGAGTATTCTCCTCTGCTCTTCTGATGAGTATTCTCCTCCCTCTTCTGACGAGTATTCTCCTCCCTCTTCTGATGAGTATTCTCCTCCCTCTTCTGATGAGTATTCTCCTCCCTCTTCTGACGAGTATTCTCCTCTGCTCTTCTGACGAGTATTCTCCTCCCCTCTTCTGACGAGTATTCTCCTCCTCTTCTGATGAGTATTCTCCTCTGCTCTTCTGATGAGTATTCTCCTCTGCTCTTCTGATGAATATTCTCCTCCCCTCTTCTGACGAGTATTCTCCTCTGCTCTTCTGACGGGTATTCTCCTCTGCTCTTCTGATGAGTATTCTCCTCCCCTCTTCTGATGAGTATTCTCCTCCCCTCTTCTGACGAGTATTCTCCTCTGCTCTTCTGATGAGTATTCTCCTCTGCTCTTCTGATGAATATTCTCCTCCCTCTTCTGACGAGTATTCTCCTCTGCTCTTCTGGCGAGTATTCTCCTCCCTCTTCTGACGAGTATTCTCCTCTGCTCTTCTGACGGGTATTCTCCTCCCTCTTCTGACGAGTATTCTCCTCTGCTCTTCTGACGAGTATTCTCCTCCCCTCTTCTGACGAGTATTCTCCTCCCCTCTTCTGATGAATATTCTCCTCCCCTCTTCTGACGAGTATTCTCCTCTGCTCTTCTGACGAGTATTCTCCTCCCCTCTTCTGACGAGTATTCTCCTCCTCTATTCTGATGAGTATTCTCCTCCTCTATTCTGATGAGTATTCTCCTCCTCTCTTCTGACGAGTATTCTCCTCCTCTCTTCTGACGAGTATTCTCCTCCCCTCTTCTGACGAGTATTCTCCTCCCCTCTTCTGACGAGTATTCTCCTCCCCTCTTCTGAGATCCTTTATGAAAACCAGGTATAATTACATGGTATAATTACAGGTATAATTACATGGTATAATTAATTACATGGTATAATTACATGGTATAATTACATGTATAATTACAGGTATAATTACATGGTATAATTACATGGTATAATTACAGATATAAATAATTACATGGTATAATTACATGGTATAATTACATGGTATAATTACAGGTATAATTACAGGTATAATTACATGGTATAATTACAGGTATAATTACAGGTATAATTACATGGTATAATTACAGGTATAATTACAGGTATAATTACATGGTATAATTACAGGTATAATTACATGGTATAATTACAGGTATAATTACAGGTATAATTACATGGTATAATTACAGGTATAATTACAGGTATAATTACATGGTATAATTACAGGTATAATTACAGGTATAATTACATGGTATAATTACAGGTATAATTACAGGTATAATTACATGGTATAATTACAGGTATAATTACATGGTATAATTACATGGTATAATTACAGGTATAATTACAGGTATAATTACATGGTATAATTACAGGTATAATTACAGGTATAATTACATGGTATAATTACAGGTATAATTACAGGTATAATTACATGGTATAATTACAGGTATAATTACATGGTATAATTACAGGTATAATTACAGGTATAATTACATGGTACACGGAAAATCTTAAGCTCTGAGATCCAACCATGAAGGTCAAAGAGAAACAAAAGCAACATGAAATAATAAAGAATATAAATTAAATATATACTTAACACTGTAACAATGGTAAATATATATACATATTAACACTGTAACAATGGTAAATATATATACATATTAACACTGTAACAATGGTAAATATATATATACATATTTACACTGTAACAATGGTAAATATATATACATATTAATTAACACTGTAACAATGGTAAATATATATACATATTAACACTGTAACAATGGTAAATATATATATACATATTTACACTGTAACAATGGTAAATATATATACATATTAATTAACACTGTAACAATGGTAAATATATATACATATTAATTAACACTGTAACAATGGTAAATATATATACATATTTACACTGTAACAATGGTAAATATATATACATATTAATTAACACTGTAACAATGGTAAATATATATACATATTAACACTGTAACAATGGTAAATATATATATACATATTTACACTGTAACAATGGTAAATATATATACATATTAATTAACACTGTAACAATGGTAAATATATATACATATTAATTAACACTGTAACAGTGATACATTTCCTCTGGGGTGGGGGCAGGGAAATGTCCAATGGGGGCCCTCTGTAAAGCCTTGTGGTTCATGGCGGTGGTGTTGCCGTACCAGGCTGTGATGCCGCCCGACAGTATGATCTCTGAGAGAGGCCACATTTCCTCAGCATCCTGTGGTTGAAGAGTCGATGTCACAGGACACAGGACGCACCCTTGTGGAGCCCCCGTGTTGAGAATCAGTGTCAAGGAGGTAATGTTGACCACCTTCCACACCTGGGCGGCGGCCCATCAGGAAGTCCAGGACCCAGTTGCTTAGGGAGGTGTTGAGGACTGTGAGATTTGAGGAGGGCACTATGGTATTGAAGGTCGAGCTGTAGTCGACGAACAGCATCCTGACATATGCATTTCCCCTGTCCAGAATGGTGAGGGCAGTGTGCATTGGTGATTACGTGGTCAGTGGATCTGTCAGGACGGTAGATGAATTGGAGAAGGTTGAGTGTGTCGGGGAGGGAGAAGGTGATGTGATCGATCTATACTACAATGTAATTTCATTTATTTTTTGTAACTTGAAAACCTGCTGTAGAATGAATAAGAGTTCTGGACAGGAGAGGAGGAGAGGAGAGGATTCCAACTCATTATTATTAACCATTACAGAGAGTGTGGTGTCTGTGTGCTTGGGGCGAGATGTGCATAGCCATGGTGATAATCCCTTAGAAAGGAGGACAGGCTGCTCAGCGTCTTGATCTCATTAACGCCACGTCTGCCTCTATGTTAGCGTCTCCGCTTCCTTCTCTCTGGAAGGTCTCCCAGGCAGCCCGAGGTCTTGACAAGGGCTCCCTCCTTCCCTCCCACCCCCTCCCTGCATCCTTCCATCTCTCCCTCCCCCTTCCTGACCTCCCTCCCTCCATCCATCCATCTATCCCCCTCATTCCATCTCTCCCTGACCCCCCTCCCTGACCTCCCTCCATCTATCCATACACCTCCCTCCCTTCCTCCCTCCCTCTCCCTGACCTCCCTCCATCTATCTATCCATACACCTCCCTCCCCCTCCCTGATCTCCCGCCATCTATCCATACACCTCCCTTCCTCCCTCCATCTCTCCCTCCCCCTTCCTTCCTTCTCCCATCCCCTCCCTTCCTCCCTCCACCCCCTTCCTTCCTCCCTCCGTCCCCCCTTTCCCTCCCTTCCTCCTTCCATCCCTCCCCCTCCCTTCCTCCTTCCATCCCTCCCCTCCCTTCCTCCATCCCCCCTCCCTTCCTCCTTCCATCCCTCCCCTCCCTCCCTCCCTCCCTCCCTCCCTCCCTCCCTCCCTCCCTCCCTCCCTCCCTCCCTCCCTCCCTCCCTCCTCCCTCCCTCCCTCCCTCCCTCCCTCCCTCCCTCCCTCCCTCCCTCCCTCCCCTCCCTCCCTCCCTTCCTCCCTCCATCACTTCGCCCTCCTTCCTCCATCCCCCCCCTCCCTTCCTCCCTCCATCCCTCGCCCTCCCTTCCTCCCTCCATCCCTCCCTCCCCCCTCCCCCTCCCTTCCTTCCTTCCTTCCATCCATCCATCCCTCCCCTCCCTTCCTCCCTCCATCCCTTCCTCCCCCTCCATTCCTTCCTCCTTCCAGGTGGAGAGGGTTGTTACAAGGCTACAGTACCATTTCTTCCTCTCATTTATTTCACATTCCTTAATTATTTTTATCCCTCCTAGAACCCATAATTTTCACGTTTCATTCCACAGATGAGGAGCTGAAGACAGGCAGGGGGGGGTGATAAATGTGAGCGCATGTGTTCGCTTCTCTTCTCTCCTGTTCTTTTATTCATCCTCTCTCTCTCTCTCTCTCTCTCTCTCTGTCTCTCTCTCTCTCTCTCTCTCTCTCTCTCTGTCTCTCTCTCTCTCTCTCCTCTCTGTCTCTCTGTCTCTCTCTCTCTCTCTCTCTCTCTCTCTGTCTCTCTCTCTCTCTCTCTCTCTCTCCCTCTCTGTCTCTCTCTCTCTCTCTCTCTGTCTCTCTCTCTCTCTCTCTCTCTCTGTCTCTCTCTGTCTCTCTCTCTGTCTCTCTCTCTCTCTCTCTCTCTGTCTCTCTGTCTCTCTCTCTCTCTCTCTCTCTCTCTCTCTGTCTCTCTCTGTCTCTCTCTCTCTCTCTGTCTCTCTCTCTGTCTCTCTCTCTCTCTCTCTCTCTCTCTCTGTCTCTCTCTCTCTCTGTGTCTCTCTCTCTCTCTCTCTCTCTCTCTCTCTCTCTCTCTCTCTCTCTCTCTGTCTCTCTCTGTCTCTCTCTCTCTCTCTCTCTCTCTCTCTCTGTCTCTCTCTCTGTCTCTCTCTCTCTCTCTCTCTCTCTCTCTCTCTCTCTCTCTCTGTCTCTCTCTCTGTCTCTCTCTCTCTCTCTCTCTCTCTCTCTCTCTCTCTCTCTCTCTCTCTCTCTCTCTCTCTCTCTCTCTCTCTCTGTCTCTCTCTCTCTCTCTCTCTCTCTCTCTCTCTCTCTCTCTCTCTCTCTCTCTCTCTCTCTCTCTCTCTCTCTCTCTCTCTCTCTGTCTCTCTCTCTCTCTCTCCCCCGTATCTCACTCCCTCCTTCCCTCGATCTGGGGCTGTTCTGACAGAGACACCTATGTTGTCGCTAAGTGATGTGTTTTTCCCTCCTTTCGGATGACATATATTACCCATAATGCCAGGCGCTGGGGAGATTGATGTGTGGCGGTGGTGGTGGGCGTGACAGTGGACGAGAGTCACTCAGTCTGGCAGAGAGAGAAAGACGGAGACACCTGTCTTGTGTGATTGAGAAGAGAAAGTACGCTGTGAAGTAAAACTGTAATTTCTATGGTAATTTGGGGTATTATCAAAGTCAAATTCTCTGAAATGTTGGTGCATTGTGGGAAAAGGTTGCGAGCGGGGAAAAGAATTGCTGAATTTCTAATGGTGCTGTAATTCTGCCCTACATAACACAACCATACCATATCACCTTACATAATACAGCCATACCATATCACCCTGCATTATACAACCATATCACCCTGCATTATACAACCATACCATATCACCCTGCATTATACAGCCATACCATATCACCCTGCATTATACAACCATACCATATCACCCTACATAATACAGCCATACCATATCACCCTACATAATACAGCCATATCACCCTGCATAATACAGCCATACCATATCACCCTGCATAATACAGCCATACCATATCACCCTGCATAATACAGCCATACCATATCACCCTACATAATACAGCCATACCATATCACCCTACATAATACAGCCATACCATATCACCCTTCATAATACAGCCATATCACCCTGCATAATACAGCCATACCATATCACCCTGCATAATACAGCCATACCATATCACCCTGCATAATACAGCCATACCATATCACCCTACATAATACAGCCATACCATATCACCCTGCATAATACAGCAATATCACCCTGCATAATGCAGCCATACCATATCACCCTGCATAATACAGCCATACCATATCACCCTACATAATACAGCCATACCATATCACCCTGCATAATACAGCCATATCACCCTGCATAATACAGCCATACCACCCTGCATAATACAGCCATACCATATCACCCTACATAATACAGCCATACCATATCACCCTTCATAATACAGCCATATCACCCTGCATAATACAGCCATACCATATCACCCTGCATAATACAGCCATATCACACTACATAATACAGCCATACCATATCACCCTGCATAATACAGCAATATCACCCTGCATAATGCAGCCATACCATATCACCCTGCATAATACAGCCATATCACCCTGCATAATACAGCCATACCATATCACCCTGCATAATACAGCAATATCACCCTGCATAATGCAGCCATACCATATCACCCTGCATAATACAGCCATACCACCCTGCATAATACAGCCATACCATATCACCCTGCATAATACAGCCATATCACCCTGCATAATACAGCAATATCACCCTACATAATACAGCCATACCATATCACCCTGCATAATACAGCAATATCACCCTGCATAATGCAGCCATACCATATCACCCTACATAATACAGCCATACCACCCTACATAATACAGCCATATCGCCCTGCATAATACAGCCATACCACCCTACATAATACAGCCATACCATATCACCCTGCATAATACAGCCATACCATACCACCCTGCATAATACAGCAATATCACCCTGCATAATGCAGCCATACCATATCACCCTGCATAATACAGCCATACCACCCTGCATAATACAGCCATACCATATCACCCTACATAATACAGATATACCATATCACCCTACATAATACAGCCATACCATATCACCCTGCATAATACAGCAATATCACCCTGCATAATGCAGCCATACCATATCACCCTGCATAATACAGCCATACCATATCACCCTACATAATACAGCCATACCATATCACCCTGCATAATACAGCAATATCACCCTGCATAATGCAGCCATACCATATCACCCTGCATAATACAGCCATACCATATCACCCTGCATAATACAGCCATACCATATCACCCTGCATAATACAACCATACCATATCACCCTACATAATACAGCCATACCATATCACCCTACATAATACAGCCATACCATATCACCCTTCATAATACAGCCATATCACCCTGCATAATACAGCCATACCATATCACCCTGCATAATACAGCCATATCACACTACATAATACAGCCATACCATATCACCCTGCATAATACAGCAATATCACCCTGCATAATGCAGCCATACCATATCACCCTACATAATAAAGCCATACCATATCACCCTGCATAATACAGATATACCATATCACCCTACATAATACAGCCATATCACCCTGCATAATGCAGCCATACCATATCACCCTGCATAATACAGCCATACCACCCTGCATAATACAGCCATACCATATCACCCTGCATAATACAGCCATATCACCCTGCATAATACAGCAATATCACCCTACATAATACAGCCATACCATATCACCCTGCATAATACAGCAATATCACCCTGCATAATGCAGCCATACCATATCACCCTACATAATACAGCCATACCACCCTACATAATACAGCCATATCGCCCTGCATAATACAGCCATACCACCCTACATAATACAGCCATACCATATCACCCTGCATAATACAGCCATACCATATCAACCTGCATAATACAGCCATACCATATCACCCTGCATTATACAGCCATACCATATCACCCTGCATAATACAGCCATATCACCCTACATAATACAACCATACCATATCACCCTGCATAATACAGCCATACCATATCACCCTGCATTATACAACCATATCACCCTACATAATACAACCATACCATATCACCCTGCATAATACAGCCATACCATATCACCCTGCATAATACAGCCATACCATATCACCCTACATAATACAGCCATACCATATCACCCTACATAATACAGCCATACCATATCACCCTGCATAATACAGCCATACCTCCACTAAATCTGTTGACTACTACTACACCTGTTGACTACTACTACACCTGTTGACTCCGACTGGGCCTGTTGACTACTACTACACCTGTTGACTACTACTACACCTGTTGACTCCTACTGGGCCAGTTGACTACTACTGGGCCTGTTGACTACTACTGGGCCTGTTGACTCCTACTGGGCCTGTTGACTACTACTGGGCCAGTTGACTACTACTACACCTGTTGACTCCTACTGGGCCTGTTGACTACTACTACACCTGTTGACTCCTACTGGGCCTGTTGACTACTACTGGGCCTGTTGACTACTACTACACCTGTTGACTACTACTACACCTGTTGACTCCTACTGGGCCTGTTGACTACTACTGGGCCTGTTGACTCCTACTGGGCCTGTTGACTCCTACTGGGCCTGTTGACTACTACTGGGCCTGTTGACTACTACTACACCTGTTGACTCCTACTGGGCCTGTTGACTCCTACTGGGCCTGTTGACTACTACTACACCTGTTGACTACTATGTGCAGGGGTACCAGGTAATAACATGGCTATATATACAGTACTGAGTCAAGGAGTAATGGTAACTAGGCTATATACAGTGAGTACCAGTACTGAGTCAAAGTACCAGTACTGAGTCAATGAGTAATGATAACTAGGCTATATACAGTGAATACCAGTATTGAGTAAATGAGTAATGATAACTAGGCTATATACAGTGAGTACCAGTATTGAGTCAATGACTAATGGTAACTAGGCTATATACAGGGAGTACCAGTACTGAGTCTACGAGTAATGATAACTTGGACATATACAGTGAGTAACAGTACAGAGTCTATGTGCAGGGGTACCAGTTAGTAACATGGCTATATACAGCGAGTACCATTACAGAGTCTATGTGCAGGGGTACCAGGTAACTGAGGTAGACAGGTACATATGTAATGATAACTAGGTGAGTACCAGTACTGAGTCTATGTGCAGGGGTACCAGGTAACTGAGGTAGACAGGTGCATATGTAATGATAACTAGGCTATATACAGTGAGTAACAGTACTGAGACGATGTGCAGGGGTACCAGGTAACTGAGGTAGACAGGTACATATGTAATGATAACCAGGCTATATACAGTGAGTAACAGTACTGAGACGATGTGCAGGGGTACGAGGGGTAAAGTGACGAGGCAACAGGATAGATAATAAACAATAACAGCAGTGGACGTGATGAGTCAAAAGACTTAGTGCAAAAAGGGTTGATGCAGATTGTCCAGGTCGCTATTTGGTTATCTATTTAACTAGGTATTTATCAGTCTTATGGCTTTGGGGGGTAGAAGCTGTTCAGGGTCCTGTTGGTTCCAGACTTGATGCATCGGTACCGTTTGCCGTGCTGATCAGTCTTGGAGGCTGGAGTCTTTTGAAAATGTTTCGGGCACTTCCTCTGACACCGCCTGGTATAGAGGTCATGGATGGCAGGGAGCTCGGCGCCAGTGATGTCCCGAGCCATACGCACTACCCTCTATAGGGCCTTGTTATCAAATCAAATCACATTGTATTGTTCACATACACATGGTTAGCAGATGTTAATGCGAGTGTAGCGAAATGCTTGTGCTTCTAGTTCCAACAGTGCAGTAATATCTAACAAGTCATCTTATAATTCCACAACAACTATCTCATACACACAGATGTAAAGGGCTGGTAATTAGAATACGTAATTGGGGCAGCTTAGTGGTTACAGTGTAGAGGCGGCAGGTAGCCTAGTGGTTAGAGCGTAGGACTAGTAACCGCAAGGTTGTAAGATCAAATCCCCGAGCTGACAAGTTAAAAATCTGTTGTTCTGCCCCTGAACAAGGCAGTTAACCCACTGTTCCCCGGTAGGCTGTCATTGTAAATAATAATGTATTCTTAACTGACTTGCCTAGTTAAATAAATGTTACATATAAATACATTACCAACCGAGGAATGACTCATTCCTCTTCACCCTGGACAATAAGGGGATTTTTAATTTGAAGTCTATGAGCAGCATAGGCAAGATGCAGTAGATGGTATAGAATACAGTATATACATATGAGATGAGTAATGTAGGGTATGTAAACATTATTAAAGTGGTGTTATTTAAAGCGACTAGTGAGTCTACGTAGGCAGATGCCTCTCTGATTGCTCTTTAGCAGTTTGATGGTCAGATGCCAAACCAAGCGTTGATGACTCAAGGTGTATAACGATGACAAATGTTTTCAGCCTCCCGAGAGGGAGTAGACATTGCCGTGCCTTCTTCACGACTGGGTTGGTGTGTGTGGAACATGTTAATTCCTTAGTGATGTGAACTTGAAGCTCTCACCTTGCTCAACTGCAGCCCAGTCGATGTGGATGGGGCCATGTCCTCTGTTTCCTGGAGTCATATTTACCCAAAACATCATTAGCATATGCTTCAAGTTCCAGCTGAAATGCATCCAAAATGACTTCTGGTCTCGAACAGTTGCGCATCAAAACTTCAAAATGACATATTATATGTCGACTAAACTGGTCAAACTAAGTGCAGAATCAACCTTTAGGATATTCTAAACGTACAAAACAATTATCTAATCTATCGGACATTCTTGCTTCTTCGCAGGCAATCTGGAACAAAGGGACGTCTCTCCAAAAAGCGCGCTCTAGTAACCTTGTATTTTCTCGCGACACTCAGTCTTTTGCCTAGCAAAGGGTCAAAACTCGCGGGATTTGCACAATTAAATGCTGTACCGAATGAGGACATCTAGTGGAAGACATAGAAAGTGTCTCCAGATCTATAGCTGGTTGGGAAGGGTGGGGGCGATGACGTCAAAGTTGCCCCAAATTTCAGGCTCCCAAAAATAGTTTGGGAGATTGCCTGCCCTGTGAGTTCTGCGATACTTACAGACATAATTCAAACGGTTTTAGAAGCTTTAGAGTGTTTTCCATTCAATACTAATTATTATATGCATATATTAGCAATTTTGGACAGATTTTCTTTCAGTTTACTATGGGCCGCAATTAATCCAAAGGGGGCAGTATTGTCCCGAGCCTTAACTGGTTTTAACAAACACTTTTATCCAGAGCAATTAGGGTTGAAGTGCCTTGGTCAAGGGCACATCGACCGATTTGTAATCTAGTCAGCTCAGGGATTCGAAACAATCATCCTTTCTGTTACTGGCCCAAAGCTCTTAACCACTAAGCTAACTGTCGCCCTACCGGCCCAGCTTCTTTGTCTTGCTGACGTTGAAGGAGATGGTTGTTGTCCTGGCACCACACTGTCAGGTCTCTGACCTCTCTATAGGCTGTCTCATCGTCACTGGTGATCAGGCCTACCACCGTTGTGTTGTCAGAAAACCGAATGATGGTGTTGGAGTCATGCAATGTAGTTGTGGGTGAACAGGGAGTACAGGAGGGGACTAAGCACTCACCCCTGAGGGGCCCCCAGTGTTGAGGATCAGCTTGGCGTATGTGTTGTTGCCTACCCTCACCACCTGGGGGGGCGGCCCGTCAGGAAGTCCAGGATCCAGTTGCAGAGGGAGGTGTTCTTGCCCCGACTGAGGAGGATGAAGAACAAGGTGCGCTGCCTATGGACTGTGCCGTCTATTGATCCGGTCCAGAGACATGATTACTGTTCTCTGATCAGGTCCAGACACATGATTACTGTTCTCTGATCAGGTCCAGACACATGATTACTGTTCTCTGATCAGGTCCAGACACATGATTACTGTTCTCTGATCTGGTCCAGAGACATGATTACTGTTCTCTGATCCGGTCCAGACACATGATTACTGTGCCGTCTCTGATCTGGTCCAGAGACATGATTACTCTGCCGTCCCTGTTCTGGTCCAGACACATGATTACTGTGCCGTCCCTTAACCCGTAGCCCTGGACATGTCCCTAATGGCAAAACCATGAGCATGTAAGAGAAATTGAGGATCTTCGATCCAAGCTGGAGAAACTGACTGTCCAACACGGCTTTGGTCTACAGCAATTTGCTGGTTCTAACGAGGATATACGTTTTTACACAAGGTACAGTAATGATGTGTTATTATTATTTATGAATATTATTGTTATTGTTATTATTGTTATTATTGTTATTATTATTATTATTGTTATTATTGTTATTATTATTATTACTATTATTATTATTATTATTATTATTATTGTTACTAGTATTATTATTATTGTTATTGTTATTATTATTATTATAGTTATTATTGTTATTATTATTATTATTATTATTATTGTTATTATTATAGTTATTATTGTTATTATTATTATTGTTATTATTATTATTATTATTATTATTATTATTGTTACTAGTATTATTATTACTATTATTATTGTTATTACTATTACTATTATTATTATTATGATTATTATTATTATTAGTAGTAGTAGTAGTACTATTATTATTATTATTATTATTATTATTATTATTACTATTATTATTATTATTATTATTAGTAGTATTAGTAGTAGTACTATTATTATTATTATTATTATTATTATTATTACTATTATTATTATTACTATTATTATTACTATTCTTATTATTATTATTAGTAGTATTATTATTATTACTATTATTATTGTTATTACTATTACTATTATTATTATTATTATTATTATTATTATTATTTATTATTATTGATATTATTATTATTATTATTATTATGATTATGATTATTATTATTATTTTTATTATTTATTATTATTATCCGGCATTACTGTTTTTTATTATTTACAATTTTTTGATTATCCCAAAGTCCATCTTAATTTTAAGAACATATTAATTGTTATTTAAAACGAGGCTGGTATAGATTAGCATAAGTAGGAACATTGAATGTATATTGTCTTTACATTAGTTTTTAGTTAACCCCCAAAAATGCTCCCATGTCGTTGCTGCAAATATGTTTTGCTTCTTAGTCCACTTCCCAAGTTAAATAACGTAAAATGTAGAACAAATTCACTGCTGTGAATTGCAGTACAAATTTCAGAAACAAGAAAAACAGGCTACAATAGCAGCTAAATTCATGTCTAGTGCTACTTGATGATTAGAGAAGATTAACAATAATAGTAATGCGCTATTTTGTTTTCAAATACTCTGGGTTTTTGAAATACACCCACCTGATGGCCTTCTGGCACTTGATTGGGCCGCAGAGACCAAGTTTATAAGAGTCACAAGCACCAATCCATTTGAAAGAAGTGTTACTGGAAGAGAACCAGTAAAGGACAACTTCATCAAACATATTTGATAGAGAATATTATTTGATCTTACTGTAATTCCTAAACATCGTTTACTTTGTGTTATGGACCGAATGTAAGGACTATATTGTACTAAAATGGTTTTCTTTATGTTCAGAACACTGCCATCAATCGACAAGTTATGCTTGTTTATGACTCATGGGTTTATGACTCGCTGGGTCTGAAAGCCGAAGGATTTGGCCCATCGGTTCAGCATCCACCAATCGAGTCGGATTATCATCTTTTGGCCCAACTCTACTGTCTGCTTGGATCAGCACGGATATATGGATCCCCAAGGAAACCATCAAAGCCCACCTGCCACCTGAGTTCAAGGACTTTCCAGACACCCAGGTAGTGATCGACTGCACTGAACTGGGCTGCCAGAAACCGTCTTCACTACTACTGCAGAGTGAGGTGTTTTCTTCCTACTGGTCACACTGTACCTTTAAAAGGGCATGTTGGGAACGGCACCACGTGGGGCTGTCACTGTTGTGTCATCGTTGTATGCTGGATCTGTGAGTGACAAGGAGATCTTCAAGCAGTCTGGAATTAGTTCCTCACACAAATGTAAAGGGATGAATAAGAATATGTACATATAAATATATGGATGAACGATGGCCGTGCAGCATAGGCAAGATGCAGTAGATGGTATAGAATACAGTATATACATATGAGATGACTAATGTAGGGTATGTAAAAATTATTAAAGTGGCATTATTTAAAGTGACTAGTGATACCTTTATTAAGTCCATGTTTTAAAGTGGCCAGAGATTTGAGTCAGTATGTTGGCAGCAGCCTCTCTATGTTAGTGTTGGCTGTTTAACAGTCTGATGGCCTCGAGATAAAAGAAATATGAGGCCATCTGGAGAGGATCCTAACCACGGGGCCTCTGGGTACGAAGCCACACTGAAATAATTTAACATTCTTCAGTGTGCAGTACTCCTATACAGCCACTGGCTCAATGGTCCCCCTCTTCATCTCCATGGTCTATCTATATACCAGGTCCCTTGAACATCTGCTCAGCTAGGCGGTCAGCTGAGGTCTCTCCCCGGACATGGCAAACCTCTCGGACATGGCAAACCTCTCAGACATGGCTAACCTCTCGGACACGGCAAACCTCTCAGACATGGCTAACCTCTCGGACACGGCAAACCTCTCGGACATGGCAAACCTCTCAGACATGGCTAACCTCTCGGACATGGCAAACCTCTCGGACATGGCAAACCTCTCGGACATGGCAAACCTCTCGGACATGGCAAACCTCTCGGACATGGCAAACCTCTCAGACATGGCTAACCTCTCAGACATGGCTAACCTCTCAGACATGGCTAACCTCTCGGACATGGCTAACCTCTCGGACATGGCAAACCTCTCGGACATGGCAAACCTCTCAGACATGGCAAACCTCTCAGACATGGCAAACCTCTCGGACATGGCAAACCTCTCGGACATGGCAAACCTCTCGGACATGGCAAACCTCTCGGACATGGCAAACCTCTCGGACATGGCAAACCTCTCGGACATGGCAAACCTCTCAGACATGGCTAACCTCTCGGACACGAAGGGATGTTATTCTCATTTTTCCTTAGCTGGTGCCATTCCTTGTAGCAACCTGTACTTTGTGTGACATCTCGTAGGTTGGGCTGCTGCTCTGCTCCCTTGTAGCAACCTGGACGTTGTGTGACATCTCGTAGGTTGGGCTGCTGCTCTACTCCCTTGTAGCAACCTGGACTTTGTGTGACATCTCCTAAGTTGGGCTGCTGCTCCACTCCCTTGTAGCAACCTGGACTTTGTGTGTGACATCTCCTAAGTTGGGCTGCTGCTCCACTCCCTTGTAGCAACCTGGACTTCGTGTGACATCTCCTAAGTTAGGCTGCTGCTCCACTCCCTTGTAGCAACCTGGACTTTGTGTGACATCTCCTAAGTTGGGCTGCTGCTCCACTCCCTTGTAGCAACCTGGACTTTGTGTGACATCTCCTAAGTTGGGCTGCTGCTCCACTCCCTTGTAGCAACCTGGACTTTGTGTGACATCTCGTAGGTTGGGCTGCTGCTCTGCTCCCTTGTAGCAACCTGGACGTTGTGTGACATCTCGTAGGTTGGGCTGCTGCTCTACTCCCTTGTAGCAACCTGGACTTTGTGTGACATCTCCTAAGTTGGGCTGCTGCTCCACTCCCTTGTAGCAACCTGGACTTTGTGTGACATCTCGTAGGTTGTCTCTAATGCCTTGAGGTGGAACTGCTCCTGATGGCTAAGGACGTAAGCACACTGGGAAGCCTGAAGCCTGTAGCCATCTAATGGAAGTATTGGTGGAGAAGGGGCCTCGGCAATCTTCACAATTTCACTGGTCTTTGGCTGTGGACGTTGATAGGACAGCACACTGCCAGCTTACACTGGCCCAAAGGTAGACTCAACCAGGGGCACGTCAGCTGACACTTCCATTGTTGTCACGAGAGGGGCAGTAAGTGGAGAAAAGGTTCATGTCAGGCATGTATCCGTTGAGTGTTTTGTAGAGAGAACTTCTGCAAAACATTTAAAAACCTTGACGTCAGATTGGAGAGATTACTATGACAAAGACCCATGTAACTTTTCTAGAAACGGCACATGCCCGAAATTTCAAATAAAATTGATTAAAATATACAGATTTATAGATTATTATACAGTATATATTTCCCAAACATTTGTCATTACATCTTTATAAAGACACCACTGTTTAGGCTTATCATCTGGATGCAAAAATTCACAAGAAAATGTTTTCTAAAATGTTCCCATTCTAGGAACCTCCAACTTCCCTTATTCCATCAGCACACAAATTAGTAGGTTTACAGACCTCTATCCCATCAACCAGACCTACGAGTTAGTAGGTTTACAGACCTCTATCCCATCAACCGGACCTACGCGTTAGTAGGTTTACAGACCTCTATCCCATCAACCAGACCTAGGAGTTAGTAGGTTTACAGACCTCTATCCCATCAACCAGACCTACGAGTTAGTAGGTTTACAGACCTCTATCCCATCAACCAGACCTACGAGTTAGTAGGTTTACAGACCTCTATCCCATCAACCAGACCTACGAGTTAGTAGGTTTACAGACCTCTATCCCATCAACCAGACCTACGAGTTAGTAGGTTTACAGACCTCTATCCCATCAACCAGACCTACGAGTTAGTAGGTTTACAGACCTCTATCTCATCAACCAGACCTACGAGTTAGTAGGTTTACAGACCTCTATCCCATCAACCAGACCTACGAGTTAGTAGGTTTACAGACCTCTATCCCATCAACCAGACCTACGAGTTAGTAGGTTTACAGACCTCTATCCCATCAACCAGACCTACGAGTTAGTAGGTTTACAGACCTCTATCCCATCAACCAGACCTACAAATTAGTAGGTTTACAGACCTCTATCCCATCAACCAGACCTACGAGTTAGTAGGTTTACAGACCTCTATCCCATCAACCAGACCTAAGAGTTAGTAGGTTTACAGACCTCTATCCCATCAACCAGACCTACGAGTTAGTAGGTTTACAGACCTCTATCCCATTAACCAGACCTACGAGTTAGTAGGTTTACAGACCTCTATCCCATCAACCAGACCTACGAGTTAGTAGGTTTACAGACCTCTATCCCATCAACCAGACCTAAGAGTTAGTAGGTTTACAGACCTCTATCCCATCAACCAGACCTACGAGTTAGTAGGTTTACAGACCTCTATCCCATCAACCAGACCTACGAGTTAGTAGGTTTACAGACCTCTATCCCATCAACCAGACCTACGAGTTAGTAGGTTTACAGACCTCTATCCCATCAACCAGACCTACGAGTTAGTAGGTTTACAGACCTCTATCCCATCAACCAGACCTAAGAGTTAGTAGGTTTACAGACCTCTATCCCATCAACCAGACCTAAGAGTTAGTAGGTTTACAGACCTCTATCCCATCAACCAGACCTACGAGTTAGTAGGTTTACAGACCTCTATCCCATCAACCAGACCTTAGTCACTCACTTGGTACTCACCTTCATAGTTGCCTATGTAGCTTCCTATATATATCTTGAACGCCTTTTTGTTCTTGCTAGGTGGAGTCTGAGAGGCTGATTTAACAATTCGATGATTAATGTTAATTTGAGGCAAGTCCTGAAGACACCAGGTAAAAAAAACTGCAACTGGTAGTAATGTTACTTCGTCGATAATAACTAGACCGACTTCCGTTCTAGAGTGTGAAATTCGGAAATTGCCACACCGGAAGGAAGTGTGCTGAGAACGATCGGTCATGGAATGTGCATAAGGGCTATTGGAGTGAGTCCAGGGTGTCTGGGATGATGGTGTTGGTGTGAACCATGACCAGCCTTTCAAAGCACTTCATGTCTACAGATGTGACTGCTACCGGGCGTCAGTCATTTAGATAGGTTACCTTGGCATTCTTGGGCATAGGGACTATGGTGGTCTGCTTGAAACATGTTGGTATTACAGACTTGGACAAGGAGAGGTTGAAAATGACAGTGAAGACACTTGCCAGTTTGTCCATGCATGCTCTGAGTACAGAACCTGGTACTCCGTCTGGCCCTGAGGCTTTGTGAATGTTGACCTGTTTAAAGGTCTTGCTCACATCGGCTACGGAAAGCAAGATCACACAGTTGTCCGGAACAGCTGGTGCTCTCATGCATGGTTCAGTGTTGCTTGCCTAGAAGGGAGCATTGAAGGAGTTTCATTCATCTGGTAAGCTCGGGGCTGGGTTTTTCTTTGTAGTCCATGATAGTTTCCAAGCCCTGCTACGTCCGACGAGCGTCAGAGCCGATGTAGTAAGATTCAGTCTTAGTCCTCAATTAACGCTTTGTCTGTTTAATGGCTCGTCGGAGGTCGTAGCAGGATTTAATATAAGCATCCGGATTAGTGTCTCATTCCTTGAAAGCGGCAGACTTAGCCTAGTTTTTACTGTAATCCATGGCTTTCTGGTTGGGATATTTACATAATGTCACTGTGGGGACTTTGTAATTTCCATCCGGTAGAGGCACAAATAGATGTTGTGTAGGAGATTTTTATGGTGGTAAATTAGAGTTTGGATCTTTAATTTAAAGACCCTTGCTCCCTTCAGTCTCAACGTAGACTTTGATCTGAAGCCATTTTGGTGATTTATTGTGATTTCATTGTAAATGTTTGTAGGCCCATGTAGCCAAATTGTATCTATGACCGTATGTTATCCATTCATATTTTTGATGTGTTCTATTTATATCTGCAAATTAAACAATGATATCAAGCCACAGCCGGCCATGATTACAGACACTTGTGCGTGTCCTTTGACACTATATATAAACTAGTGACCGGCAGTGTTTGTCATTACACCCGGATGAAGACAGCTTGTCTTTTGAAACATTGGTTATTAGGTTATTAAAACATTTCATCATGAGCTCCAAGAGTTCTCCTTTTCCTCTTGTTGATAAAGTCCTCACATGTGAACGGATGAATCACCAGTCTGTGTTAGAGAAACCGTTTAGAGAAACCGTTTAGAGAAACCGTTTAGAGAAACCGTTTAGAGAAACCGTTTAGAGAAACCGTTTAGAGAAACCGTTTAGAGAAACCGTTTAGAGAAACCGCTTAGAGAAACCGTTTAGAGAAACCGTTTAGAGAAACCGTTTAGAGAAACCGTTTAGAGAAACCGTTTAGAGAAACCGTTTAGAGAAACCGTTTAGAGAAACCGTTTAGAGAAACCGTTTAGAGAAACCGTTTAGAGAAACCGTTTAGAGAAACCGCTTAGAGAAACCGTTTAGAGAAACCGTTTAGAGAAACCGTTTAGAGAAACCGCTTAGAGAAACCGTTTAGAGAAACCGTTTAGAGAAACCGTTTAGAGAAACCGCTTAGAGAAACCGTTTAGAGAAACCGTTTAGAGAAACCGTTTAGAGAAACCGTTTAGAGAAACCGTTTAGAGAAACCGTTTAGAGAAACCGCTTAGAGAAACCGTTTAGAGAAACCGTTTAGAGAAACCGTTTAGAGAAACCGCTTAGAGAAACCGTTTAGAGAAACCGTTTAGAGAAACCGTTTAGAGAAACCGCTTAGAGAAACCGTTTAGAGAAACCGTTTAGAGAAACCGTTTAGAGAAACCGTTTAGAGAAACCGTTTAGAGAAACCGTTTAGAGAAACCGCTTAGAGAAACCGTTTAGAGAAACCGTTTAGAGAAACCGCTTAGAGAAACCGTTTAGAGAAACCGTTTAGAGAAACCGTTTAGAGAAACCGTTTAGAGAAACCGCTTAGAGAAACCGTTTAGAGAAACCGTTTAGAGAAACCGTTTAGAGAAACCGTTTAGAGAAACCGTTTAGAGAAACCGTTTAGAGAAACCGTTTAGAGAAACCGCTTAGAGAAACCGCTTAGAGAAACCGTTTAGAGAAACCGTTTAGAGAAACCGTTTAGAGAAACCGTTTAGAGAAACCGTTTAGAGAAACCGTTTAGAGAAACCGCTTAGAGAAACCGTTTAGAGAAACCGTTTAGAGAAACCGTTTAGAGAAACCGTTTAGAGAAACCGTTTAGAGAAACCGCTTAGAGAAACCGTTTAGAGAAACCGTTTAGAGAAACCGCTTAGAGAAACCGCTTAGAGAAACCGTTTAGAGAAACCGTTTAGAGAAACCGTTTAGAGAAACCGTTTAGAGAAACCGTTTAGAGAAACCGTAAACCGTTTAGAGAAACCGTTTAGAGAAACCGTTTAGAGAAACCGCTTAGAGAAACCGTCTTCTGTCTTAGCATCCGCTTCATTGGACCGTTTTTATAGCGAGTCATTGGTACTTCCTGTTTGAGTTTTTGCTTTTTAAAGAAAGGAATCAAGAGCATAGATTTATGGTCAGATCTGCCAAAGGGAGAGACGTTTGTTGCGTTTCTGTTTGTGGAGTAAAAATTATCAAGAGTTTTGGTCGCCTTTAGTTGCACAGGTGACATTCTGGTTTAAAAAAAAATGAGCTAAAACGAATTTCCCTGCATTAAAATCACCAGCCGCCTCCTGATGAGCCTTTTCTTGTTTGCTTACGGTCCTATATAGCGTGCCGAGTGCGGTCTTAATGCCAGCATCGGTTTATGGTGGTAATAGACGGCCACGAAAAATAAAAAAAGATAAAAGATAAAAACACTCTCTTGGTAAATATTACGGTCTACAGCTTATCATGAGGTATTCTAACTCAGGGAAGCAAAAACTTGAGACTTCCTTAACATCAGCACACCAGCTGTTGTTAACAAGGAGACACACCCCTGACGTCCTGTCTAGACGATGGCGAAACCAGTGAGATGTATATTATTTATATATTATCTCCATGTCACATTGAATAGTTTAGCCTCGAATGGAGCTCATCCAGTTTTTGCTCCAGCGATTGTATGTTCGCTGAATAGAACGGAGGGTAGAGACGGTTTATTTGCTCGCTGACATAGTATCGCCAGGATGCCTCTTCTGCGCCATCACTTCCTCTTCGAGTGCTGGTCCAGAGGAAGTAGAACATCCAGAGCTGCCGACTCGTTGAAGTAGAAGTTGAAAATCAAATCAAGGTTAGTGATCTCTGTTTTGAGGAGCAGAAGATGTTTTCGGTCAATTAATCAGTTAATCAGGAAATGATTAAAAATCTGAAACAAAAGCTCAGTGTAAATAAACACAAAATACCACAATTGTTCAGGATCCCGTTAAACAGTTCCACTGCAGAGCCATATCTTTGCTTTTCTTTATCTTTGCCACAGAGAAAACGCTTTATTTAACACCCAGTGTCATCGTCATGTCATTATATGTCATAGAAGCTGAAATAACGTCATAACCTGTTATATATAACATGGTCATAACACTGTCATGACCGATATATTTACACCTGTTGTGACACAGTCTTATTTTATGGCTGGTTATGACCCCTACATAAGGGTGTCAATGACCCACATTTATTCAAATTAGTTTTTTTCTCTGCCAAGAAGTTTACCTTCCATTTTTAAAGTTTGTTTCTTAAATCTCAAATCCTTTGTTGTTGTTGTTGTAATAAATTATTTATAGTAATGTTTTTTTTTAAATCATATTTAAAACAACTTAGTAGAAAATACACTTATATCACTGTCATGAAGCATTATGACATCATAATCATATAATGCCAGATAGGCCAATCACGTACAGGCCCTTATATCAGTGTCATGAATCATTATGACATCATAATCATATAATGCCAGATAGGCCAATCACGTACAGGCCCTTATATCAGTGTCATTAATCATTATGACATCATAATCATATAAGGCCAGAGAGGCCAATCACGTACATGACCTTATATCAGTCATCAGTCACATAGAGGGTGTCTTGTCCTGCTCCTGAATTCTTCCCAGTCATCAGCATCCAGAGCATTGGGGAAGGTGCATGTCTGACAGCAATGCCAGATGTCACAACAGGTGTAAATGTATGTGCTATGGCAAGTTATGTCAGCTGTTATGACAGTTTATGACCAGATTAAGACCATATTATGACAAGTTATGACCAGATTAAGACCATATTATGACAAGTTATGACCAGATTAAGACCATATTATGACAAGTTATGACCATATTATGTCAGCTGTTATGACCAGATTAAGACCATATTATGACAGGTTA
>NC_068448.1:79527888-79540388 GCF_023373465.1 Oncorhynchus keta
CTACCTCTACACTCTAACCACTAGGCTACCTGCCGTCCCTACACTCTAACCACTAGGCTACCTGCTGCATCTACACTCTAACCACTAGGCTACCTGCCACCTCTACACTCTAACCACTAGGCTACCTGCCGCCTCTACACTCTAACCACTAGGCTACCTGCCACCTCTACACTCTAACCACTAGGCTACCTGCCGCCTCTACACTCTAACCACTAGGCTATCTACCACCTCTACACTCTAACCACTAGGCTACCAGTCAATGAGTAATGATAACCAGGCTATATACAGTGAGTACTAGTACTGAGTCAATGAGTAATGATAACTAGGCTATATACAGTGAGTACCAGTACTGAGTCAATGAGTAATGATAAATAGGCTATATACAGTGAGTACCAGTACTGAGTCAATGAGTAATGATAACCAGGCTATATACAGTGAGTACCAGTACTGAGTCAATGAGTAATGATAACCAGGCTATATACAGTGAGTACCAGTACTGAGTCAATGAGTAATGATAACCAGGCTATATACAGTGAGTACCAGTACTGAGTCAATGAGTAATGATAACTAGGCTATATACAGTGAGTACCAGTATTGAGTCAATGAGTAATGATAACCAGGCTATATACAGTGAGTACCAGTACTGAGTCAATGAGTAATGATAACTAGGCTATATACAGTGAGTACCAGTACTGAGTCAATGAGTAATGATAACCAGGCTATATACAGTGAGTACCAGTACTGAGTCAATGAGTAATGATAACCAGGCTATATACAGTGAGTACCAGTACTGAGTAAATGAGTAATGATAACCAGGCTATATACAGTGAGTACCAGTACTGAGTCAATGAGTAATGATAACCAGGCTATATACAGTGAGTACCAGTACTGAGTCAATGAGTAATGATAACAAGGCTATATACAGTGAGTACCAGTACTGAGTCAATGAGTAATGGTAACCAGGCTATATACAGTGAGTACCAGTATTGAGTCAATGAGTAATGGTAACCAGGCTATATACAGTGAGTACCAGTACTGAGTCTATGAGTAATGATAACTAGGCTATATACAGTGAGTACCAGTACTGAGTCTATGAGTAATGATAACTAGGCTATATACAGTGAGTACCAGTATTGAGTCAATGAGTAATGATAACTAGGCTATATACAGTGAGTACCAGTACTGAGTCAATGAGTAATGATAACCAGGCTATATACAGTGAGTACCAGTACTGAGTCAATGAGTAATGATAACCAGGCTATATACAGTGAGTACCAGTACTGAGTCAATGAGTAATGATAACCAGGCTATATACAGTGAGTACCAGTACTGAGTCAATGAGTAATGATAACTAGGCTATATACAGTGAGTACCAGTATTGAGTCAATGAGTAATGATAACTAGGCTATATACAGTGAGTACCAGTACTGAGTCAATGAGTAATGATAACCAGGCTATATACAGTGAGTACCAGTACTGAGTCAATGAGTAATGATAACCAGGCTATATACAGTGAGTACCAGTACTGAGTCAATGAGTAATGATAACCAGGCTATATACAGTGAGTACCAGTACTGAGTCAATGAGTAATGATAACCAGGCTATATACAGTGAGTACCAGTACTGAGTCAATGAGTAATGATAACCAGGCTATATACAGTGGGTACCAGTACTGAGTCAATGAGTAATGATAACCAGGCTATATACAGTGAGTACCAGTACTGAGTCAATGAGTAATGATAACCAGGCTATATACAGTGAGTACCAGTACTGAGTCAATGAGTAATGATAACCAGGCTATATACAGTGAGTACCAGTACTGAGTCAATGAGTAATGATAACCAGGCTATATACAGTGAGTACCAGTACTGAGTCAATAAGTAATGATAACTAGGCTATATACAGTGAGTACCAGTACAGAGTCAATAAGTAACGATAACCAGGCTATATACAGTGAGTACCAGTACTGAGTCAATAAGTAATGATAACCAGGCTATATACAGTGAGTACCAGTACTGAGTCAATGAGTAATGATAACCAGGCTATAGACAGTGAGTACCAGTACTGAGTCAATAAGTAATGATAACCAGGCTATATACAGTGAGTACTAGAACTGTGTCATTACACACACCTGGTCACCATTTCCTTGGTTAATAATTGTATAAGTGTGACCTTCGGTTCACCATTGGGCCGTCGATTTATTGTTACAGTGTACTTTGGTCGTGTGATGTGGTGCGTGTATGTTACGGGTCTCATCCCGTGTGGTATCATTTGGTGCGTGTATGTTACGGGTCTCATCCCGTGTGGTATCATTTGGTGCGTGTATGTTACGGGTCTCGTCCCGTGTGGTATCATTTGGTGCGTGTATGTTACGGGTCTCATCCCGTGTGGTATCATTTGGTGCGTGTATGTTACGGGTCTCATCCCGTGTGGTATCATTTGGTGCGTGTATGTTACGGGTCTCATCCCGTGTGGTATCATTTGGTGCGTGTATGTTACGGGTCTCATCCCGTGTGGTATCATTTGGTGCGTGTATGTTACGGGTCTCATCCCGTGTGGTATCATTTGGTGCGTGTATGTTACGGGTCTCATCCTGTGTGGTATCATTTTGTGCGTGTATGTTACGGGTCTCATCCCGTGTGGTATCATTTGGTGCGTGTATGTTACGGGTCTCATCCCGTGTGGTATCATTTGGTGCGTGTATGTTACGGGTCTCATCCTGTGTGGTATCATTTTGTGCGTGTATGTTACGGGTCTCGTCCCGTGTGGTATCATTTGGTGCGTGTATGTTACGGGTCTCATCCCGTGTGGTATCATTTGGTGCGTGTATGTTACGGGTCTCATCCCGTGTGGTATCATTTGGTGCGTGTATGTTACGGGTCTCATCCTGTGTGGTATCATTTTGTGCGTGTATGTTACGGGTCTCATCCCGTGTGGTATCATTTGGTGCGTGTATGTTACGGGTCTCATCCCGTGTGGTATCATTTGGTGCGTGTATGTTACGGGTCTCATCCCGTGTGGTATCATTTGGTGCGTGTATGTTACGGGTCTCATCCCGTGTGGTATCATTTGGTGCGTGTATGTTACGGGTCTCATCCCGTGTGGTATCATTTGGTGCGTGTATGTTACGGGTCTCATCCCGTGTGGTATCGTGTGGTATCGTGTGGTATTTTGTGCGTGTATGTTACGGGTCTCGTCCCGTGTGGTATCATTTTGTGCGTGTATGTTACGGGTCTCATCCCGTGTGGTATCATTTGGTGCGTGTATGTTACGGGTCTCATCCCGTGTGGTATCATTTTGTGCGTGTATGTTACGGGTCTCGTCCCGTGTGGTATCATTTGGTGCGTGTATGTTACGGGTCTCATCCCGTGTGGTATCATTTGGTGCGTGTATGTTACGGGTCTCATCCCGTGTGGTATCATTTGGTGCGTGTATGTTGCGGGTCTCATCCCGTGTGGTATCATTTGGTGCGTGTATGTTACGGGTCTCATCCCGTGTGGTATCATTTGGTGCGTGTATGTTACGGGTCTCATCCCGTGTGGTATCATTTGGTGCGTGTATGTTACGGGTCTCATCCCGTGTGGTATCATTTGGTGCGTGTATGTTACGGGTCTCATCCCGTGTGGTATCATTTGGTGCGTGTATGTTACGGGTCTCGTCCCGGCTGTATTTATCCGAGGTACTCCTCACTCTTTTTGTTTGGTCTTCGTCCCTGTGCCTTTAAATGGCTGTAATTTGGGTCAATAAAAACCCATAGTATTCCTGTGCCTGTCTCCCGATCCCTTTACACCAGCGTGACAATTTGTTCGACAGTAGGGATTCTTCAATGAAGTCATTGTTGTCATTCAATGAAAGACAAAAAGCTTTCGTGGGACCAAAACATCTTTAGTTAGATATAAAACTGCATGACTAAGATCTCCTCTGCAAAACGTCAAAAATAAATGACAGATTTCTTAAGTTATCTAATATTAATTCGGACTACGGTTGAGGAGGGGTATACTGGCTATGGCATCTCAAGAGGGACCAACAGTATAATTCCTGCTTTTTTTTCTAATTTTGTGAAGGTCGCTCGTTCGGTTCCGATAGCCGAGTTTGTGCTCGCGTGTGTGTGTGTGTGTGCGTGTGCGTGTGCGTGCGTGTGTGTGTGTGTGGAGAGGTGCTGGGGGCTCCATGATGAGATCTGATGTCAGTTGTCTAAGTCATCATCTCCCTGAGGCGATCCACTCTCTACTATTCGCCACGGTCCCTACGTGACTTCATGCCAGACGACGATTGGGTGTTACAAATAGCATCCTATTCCCCATTGGGTCCTTGTCTAAAATAGTGCACTACATAGCGAATGGATGGATCTGCAGTCAACCATCCTGATTGGTTGATCAAGTACTTGGGAAACAGGTTTTACCGTTGTGCAAGTGATTCATGGGCGTTCTCTCCGAATCCATATACTGTACCTGTATCGGGTTCAGCCCGTTCTCTCATCTCTTCTCCTCTCCTCTACTCCCCCCTCCTTTTCTCTCATCTCCTCCTCCTTCCTCTCCTCCTCTCCTCCCCCTCCTCTCTTCCTCTCATCTCCTCCTCTCCTCCTTCTTCATCTCCTCCTCACCTCCTCTCTACCCCTTCCTCTTCTCCTCTCCTCCATCTCCTCCTCTTCTCTTCCTCCTCCTCTCCTCCATCTCCTCCTCTCCTCCTCCTCTCCTTTCCTCCCTCATCACCACCTCTTCTCTTCTGCTCCTCTCCTTCTCCTTCTCTTCCCCTTCCTCTCCTCCATCTCCCCCTCTTCTCTTCCTCCTCCTCTCCTCCCTCTCCTCTCCTCCTACTCTCCTCTCCTTCTCTTCTCTCTTCCACTCCTCTCCTCACCTCCTCTCCTCACCCTCTTCTCTCTTCCACTCCTCTCCTCTCCTCACCTCCTCTCCTCTCCTTCTCTTCTCTCTTACACTCCTCTCCTCACCTCCTCTTCTCTCCTTCTCTTCTCTCTTACACTCCTCTCCTCCCTCTCCTCTCCTCCTCCTCTTCTTTCCTCCCTCATCGCCTCCTCTCATCTTCTGCTCCTCCTCTCCTCTCCTTCTCTTCCTCCTCCTCACCTCCTCTCCTCTCCTCTTCTCTCCTCTCCTGCTTCATAAATCACTGCCCTCCTGGATATTCACCATTTAGACAGGAACATTCACTAGGGAGACAATTTATTCATCACAAATGTAAATGTAACACGCCTTCCTTTCTCCCTCTCTTCCGTGTCGCCTGTTGGAGAAGTGTACCTCCCTTAATGAGTGAGAATAACTAGATTATTCTATTTAGATATGATAGGCAGGCATAATACATGTTTGATTAAAGTTAATAAATAGTTTGTGCATTAAACCTTAGTTAGATTGAGACCGTGTTTTACTTGAAGGCTGATCGAACGAGAGAACGAGAGTAAAGAGTAGCACATGAGATGGCAATTTTATGTAGGACCTATTTATTTGCAAAATTGTCTAAAGAAACAGGAATTCCCCTAAACCAAGCACGATATATAATATATGCCATTTAGTGGACGCTTTATCCAAATATATATATATATTGATAGTGAATGCATTGAATAGAATCAAGCTAAAGGGTTTTGCCAGTTTTCAGTGGTGAGAATATAATATCCTGCTGATGAGGCTGGAGGGTGTACATCACCGAAAGGCTTCCCAAAGGAAAACCCTTTTGGGTTCCAGGTAGAATGATTTGGGGTTCCAATGTAGAACCCTCTGTGGAAAGGGTTCTACATGGATCCCAAAAGGCTTCTACCTGGAACCAAAAATGGTTCTTCAAAGGGTTCTCCTATGGAGACAGATGAAGAACCCTTTGAAGTTTTTTACATGTGTTCACATGTTATAACGCATAATGTTAGATTCAGACAGAGGCTAGCTAGCTACTAAATAGATATGTTATGATGCGTATGTTACAGTCTGCGGTCCAATAGGAGCTGAAAGGAAATGTATGAGTCCACTCAGTACAGCCTGTGGTCCAATAGGAGCTGAAAGGAAATGTATGAGTCCACTCAGTACAGTCTGTGGTCCAATAGGAGTTGAAAGGAAATGTATGAGTCCACTCAGTACAGTCTGTGGTCCAATAGGAGCTGAAAGGAAATGTATGAGTCCACTCAGTACAGTCTGCGGTCCAATAGGAGTTGAAAGGAAATGTATGAGTCCACTCAGTACAGTCTGTGGTCCAATAGGAGCTGAAAGGAAATGTATGAGTCCACTCAGTACAGTCTGCGGTCCAATAGGAGCTGAAAGGAAATGTATGAGTCCACTCAGTACAGTCTGTGGTCCAATAGGAGCTGAAAGGAAATGTATGAGTCCACTCAGTACAGTCTGTGGTCCAATAGGAGCTGAAAGGAAATGTATGAGTCCACTCAGTACAGTCTGTGGTCCAATAGGAGCTGAAAGGAAATGTATGAGTCCACTCAGTACAGTCTGTGGTCCAATAGGAGCTGAAAGGAAATGTATGAGTCCACTCAGTACAGTCTGCGGTCCAATAGGAGCTGAAAGGAAATGTATGAGTCCACTCAGTACAGTCTGCGGTCCAATAGGAGCTGAAAGGAAATGTATGAGTCCACTCAGTACAGTCTGCGGTCCAATAGGAGCTGAAAGGAAATGTATGAGTCCACTCAGTACAGTCTGCGGTCCAATAGGAGCTGAAAGGAAATGTATGAGTCCACTCAGTACAGTCTGTGGTCCACTAGGAGCTGAACAGAAATGTATGAGTCCACTCAGTACAGTCTGTGGTCCAATAGGAGCTGAAAGGAAATGTATGAGTCCACTCAGTACAGTCTGTGGTCCAATAGGAGCTGAAAGGAAATGTATGAGTCCACTCAGTACAGTCTGTGGTCCACTAGGAGCTGAACGGAAATGTATGAGTCCACTCAGTACAGTCTGTGGTCCACTAGGAGCTGAACAGAAATGTATGAGTCCACTCAGTACAGTCTGTGGTCCAATAGGAGCTGAAAGGAAATGTATGAGTCCACTCAGTACAGTCTGTGGTCCAATAGGAGCTGAAAGGAAATGTATGAGTCCACTCAGTACAGTCTGTGGTCCACTAGGAGCTGAACAGAAATGTATGAGTCCACTCAGTACAGTCTGTGGTCCACTAGGAGCTGAAAGGAAATGTATGAGTCCACTCAGTACAGTCTGTGGTCCAATAGGAGCTGAAAGGAAATGTATGAGTCCACTCAGTACAGTCTGTGGTCCAATAGGAGCTGAAAGGAAATGTATGAGTCCACTCAGTACAGTCTGCGGTCCAATAGGAGCTGAAAGGAAATGTATGAGTCCACTCAGTACAGTCTGCGGTCCAATAGGAGCTGAAAGGAAATGTATGAGTCCACTCAGTACAGTCTGCGGTCCAATAGGAGCTGAAAGGAAATGTATGAGTCCACTCAGTACAGTCTGCGGTCCAATAGGAGCTGAAAGGAAATGTATGAGTCCACTCAGTACAGTCTGCGGTCCACTAGGAGTTGAAAGGAAATGTATGAGTCCACTCAGTACAGTCTGTGGTCCAATAGGAGTTGAAAGGAAATGTATGAGTCCACTCAGTACAGTCTGTGGTCCAATAGGAGCTGAAAGGAAATGTATGAGTCCACTCAGTACAGTCTGTGGTCCACTAGGAGCTGAACGGAAATGTATGAGTCCACTCAGTACAGTCTGTGGTCCACTAGGAGCTGAACAGAAATGTATGAGTCCACTCAGTACAGTCTGTGGTCCAATAGGAGCTGAAAGGAAATGTATGAGTCCACTCAGTACAGTCTGTGGTCCAATAGGAGCTGAAAGGAAATGTATGAGTCCACTCCGTACAGTCTGTGGTCCACTAGGAGCTGAACGGAAATGTATCAGTCCACTCCGTACAGTCTGTGGTCCACTAGGAGCTGAAAGGAAATGTATGAGTCCACTCAGTACAGTCTGTGGTCCAATAGGAGCTGAAAGGAAATGTATGAGTCCACTCAGTACAGTCTGCGGTCCAATAGGAGTTGAAAGGAAGTAGGCCTATAGTATGATGGGATTTTTACAGGGAGACAATGGGCCAGAGTGACTTCACTTTTAACCTCTATGAAGAATGTTGTGGTTTCCTGGTCCAACTTTATGTTTGGTCTTGTATAACATTAATCTGCTATAGACCTGTAGCAGTAGGTTGGTCTTGTATAACATTAATCTGATATAGACCTGTAGCAGTAGGTTGGTCTTGTATAACATTAATCTGATATAGACCTGTAGCAGTAGGTTGGTCTTGTATAACATTAACCTGATATAAACCTGTAATTATCCTCCAGACCATCTTAGTTTATTATTCAAGTGAATCAATATTTCTGCTTTAATGTTGGTTGTTGTTCTTTGTTTCAACTCGTAACCTCAGATTGTAATAAACTTGAATTATAAAACCCTTTGTTGGGACCTTAAAATGTACTTTATTTCCTCAGTGGCATAAAACAGGTCTCTCTCACTCTGTCTGTCTCTCTCTACCTCTAAATTCAAGAAATTGATAAACAAAGTTGAATGAACGATAAAAAGTGAAGAGTAAATGTTCACTACATTCCTAAAGAAAATAATGTACTTTTTACTCCATACATATTCCCTGACACTTAAAGTACTTGTTGCATTTTGACAGGAAAATAGTCCAATTCACACACATCCCTGGTCATCCCTACTGCCTCTGATCTGGCAGTGTATGTCTTGTGTCTTGAGTGTTGAAGTGTACCCCTGGCTATCTGCCAATAAAAAAACCATTTGCTTAATATAAGGAATTTGAAATGGTTTGTACTTTTACTTTTACTTTTGAGCAATTTCATTTACTTAATTAATTTTAAAACCAAATACTTTTAAACAACATTATTTTACTGAAGTTGCATTTTACTGGGTGCCTCTCACTTTTACTTGAGTCATTTTCTTTTAATAATCTCTTGGAACTACCCATCCCGGATCCGGGAGAATTGTCATCAACTACACACATTAGCATAGCGCAACGGTCAAAAAATATTACTAGAAAATATTCATATTCATGAAATCACAAGTGAAATATAGTGAAACACAGCTTAGCCTTTTTGTTAATCACCCTGTCATCTCAGATTTTGAAATTATGCTTCACAGCCAAAGCAAGACAAGCATTTGTGTATGTTTATCGATAGCCTAGCATAGCATTATGTCCAGCTAGCAGCAGGAAGTTTGGTCACGAAAATCAGAAAAGCAATCAAATTAACTGTTTACCTTTGATGATCTTCGGATGTTTTCACTGACGAGACTTCCAGTTAGACCGCAAATGTTCCTTTTGTTCCATAAAGATTATTTTTATACCCAAAATAACTCCGTTTGTTGGTCACATTATGTTGAGAAATCCACCGGAAAAAGCGGTCACGACAACGCTGAAAAAAAAATCCAAATTATATCCATAATATTGACAGAAACGTGGCAAACGCTTTTTATAATCAATCCTCAAGGTGTTTTTCAAATATCTATTTGATAATATATCAAATTGGCTTTTCAGTAGGAGCAAGAGGAAAAAATGACTACCTCTGTCTTTTACGCAAGAATCACTCTGAGAGCCCTCAGCTGGCCACTTACGCAATGTAGTCGTTTACGCTCATTCTTCAACATAAAGGCGTGAAACTACGTCAAAATGCTGTAGACACCTTAGGGAATACGTAGAAAAAGGAATCTGGTTGATATCCCTTTAAATGGAGGATAGGCATGCACAGGAACAGAAGGGTTTCAAAATAAGAAGCACATCCTGATTGGATTGTCCTCAGGGTTTCGCAATATCACTTCTGTTATACTCACAGACAATATTTTGACAGTTTTTGAAACTTTAGAGTGTTTTCTTTCCTAAGCTGTCAATTATATGCATATTCTAGCATCTGGTCCTGAGAAATAGGCGGTTTACTTTGGGAACGTTATTTTTCTAAAAATAAAAATAGTGCCCCCTAGTTTCAAGAGGTTTACTTTTACTCAAGTATGACAATTTAGTACTTTTTCCACCAGTGGTCTTAAGTAGCAAAATGTAAAAGATCAAATTTGAGACTGGTATATCATATACTGTATTTACCGATCTGCCCATTGAGCTAACATTAGCTAGCTAGCTAACAGTAAGCTTGACCTTGCAATGAAAACAACTCTCTGACAAAATTAGAGACGTATAATATCTGAAACAGTAGACACTTATACATGAATGAAATGTTCTTTCATTACATAAGACATCCTGTGTCGTTTCCGTTTACACAACTTTCTTCTCAACTTTCATTTTGTCAAGTCAGTCTGGTTCACCCTGACCATGTGCAATGGCATAAGAATCATCAGATCTTTCTCCATCTCTGTCATGAATGCCATGGTTGCCCTTAGTTTGAAGATGTAATCCGGAGACAGGTGTTTTATACAACAGCCTTCTGTGTGCTCTGTCCGACTCCATTTGGGGCGGCAGAGTAGCCTAGTGGTTAGAGCGTTGGACTAGGAACCGGAAGGGAGCAAGATCAAATCCTCAATCTGTCAAGGTAAAAATATGTCGTTCTGCCCTTGAACAATGCGATTAACTCACTCATTAACTCAGGTTGTCATTGAAAATAAGAATTTGTTCTCGTTAAAAAAAGGTTAAAAATCGCCAGAATCCTATTCATCTGCTTAGCGTACTCTACTTCTACCAGACTGGTTTCAAAACTCGGTCAACTTCTCTTGTGACAACAACACTGTTTCTTCCCCATCACTGTCATCAGAAGACTTTACAATGTTGTCTTCAATGAAAATGTTTTTTTTTTTTAATGTAAATCAGGGATTTCCTCATCGTCTGATTAATTTTCAGAGTCAGAGAGTCAACATGGTAACGACCGTCCTCCAGCCATCACAACTTTTTCCCACTGACCTTTGTCGATAGCACCTGATAAATTCAGGGCAGCAATGTTATTGAGAGCTGTAGCAACATATTTGCAGTTCTCCTAATGTTATATATTTAGAAAAACTGCAGTAGAAAGGATTATCTACAAATTACGAGCAGCTCATTTTATAGACACAAGATGCAACACCGCAGACCAATCTGAAACTCATCTCTCGGCATGTCCAGCCCACGCTTTATCTCAGCCAATCATGGCTAGGTTCCTCGGGAAGGTTCCTGACGTTTTCTTTTTTCAACTAGGCTCTTAATTTAACGACTTTATTCGTATTTACAGATGGCATAAACATTTGTTTTTTAAAGCACATGAAAGTTCACATGTTCCAGAAGGCATTTGTGCCAAAAAAAAAACATTTTGATCTTGAAATATGTTTTACGTTCAAACGGCTCTCCTGTGAAGTCGTGACTTGCAACATTTCCTGAAACAGGTCACATTTATCATATTATGTATATACACAGTGTTGTAATGACGTGCAAATAGTTAAAGTACAAAAAGAAAAAGAAATAAACATAAATATGGGTTGTATTTACAGTGGTGTTTGTTCTTCACTGGCTGACCTTTTCTTGTGGCAACAGATCACAAATCTTGCTGCTGTGATGGCACACTGTGGTATTTCACCCAGTAAACTTCGGAGTTTATCGAAATTGGGTCTGTTTTCGAATTCTTTGTGGGCCTGTGTAATCTGAGGGAAATATGTGTATCTAATATGGTTATACAGGAAGCAACACTGATTGACAATAAATTTCACATGCTGTTGTGCAAATGGAATAGACAACAGGTGGAAATTATATGCAATTAGCAAGACACCCCCAATAAAGGAGTGGTTATGCAGGTGGTGACCACAGACCACTTCTCAGTTCCTATGCTTCCTGGCTGATGTTTTGGTCACTTTTGAATGCTGGTGGTGCTTTCACTCTAGTGGTAGCATGAGACGGAGTCTACAACCCACACAAGTGGCTCAGGTAGTGCAGCTCATCCAGGATGACACATCAATGCGAGCTGTGGCAAGAAGGTTTCCTGTGACTGTCAGCGTAGTGTCCAGATCATGGAGGTGCTACCAGGAGACAGGCCAGTACATCAGGAGACATGGAGGAGGCCGTAGGAGGGCAACAACCCAGCAGCAGGACCGCTACCTCCACCTTTGTGTAAGGAGGAGCAGGAGGAGCACTGCCAGAGCCCTGCAAAATGACCTCCAGCAGGCCACAAATGTGCATGTGTCTGCTCAAATGGTCAGAAACAGACTCCATGGGGGTGGTATGAGGGCCTAACGTCCACAGGTGGGGGTTGTGCTTACAGCCCAACACCGTGCAGGACGTTTGGCATTTGCCACGGAACACCAAGATTGGCAAATTCGCCACTGGCGCCCTGTGCTCTTCACAGATGAAAGCAGGTTCACACTGAGCACACGTGACAGAGTCTGGAGACTTCGTGGAGAACGTTCTGCTGCCTGCAACATCCTGGTCAGTCATTGGTGGGTGAGTCAGTGTGTCAGTCATGGTGTGGGGTGGCATTTCTTTGGGGGGCCGCACAGCCCTCCATGTGCTCGCCAGAGGTAGCCTGACTGCCATTAGGTACCGAGATGAGATCCTCAGACCCCTTGTGAGACCATATGCTG
>NC_068448.1:79545388-79557888 GCF_023373465.1 Oncorhynchus keta
GTACGGTTACTGTGGGGACAACGTCATCAATCCACTTACTAATGAAGCCAGTGACTGTGGTGAACTCCTCAATGCCAACATATTCTAGTCTGTGCAAGAAAAACAGTCCTGTTTCTTAGTTTGTTGATGGGAGAGAAAACAGGAAAGCAGATATATTTTTGAGAAAAAAAAGATGTTCCTTCTCTTCTCTGGAGTCTGTCCTTACCCTCCATTCATCCCTCCCTCCCTCCCTCCATCTGTATTTACCAGGGCCTAATCTGCTGTTCCAATGGAGATTAGTTTGAATTTTCAGGCTGTACGCCTCTCCACTTCCTACTAATGATACCACCATGTACGCAGTGTCACACGTCCCAAATCTCACTCTATTCCCTATAGAGTGCACTTCTTTTGACCAGTGGCCCATAGTGTGCACCATATAGGGAATAGGATGCCACTTGGGACGCACGGTGTCACAGATTGAAATGGATCCTACTGCTGCTATGCTTTATCATACCCATACCTCCCCTTTTAACTTTAATTAATTCAATTAACTCTAAGCAATTATACTCTAATTGTATTCTGTCCCCATTAACTTTCGATGACTACATAGCTTGTTGCAAAAGTAGAGTTCCAAAGATTCTGTCTGTGGGCATGTCCCGAATGCTACCCTATTCGATCTATGGGTCCTAGTCAAAAGTAGTGTGCACTATATAGGGATTAGGGTGCCATTTGGGATGCACTACTAAGTGTATCCTGAAAAGTAGCGTTCCATACTACTGTGATACTGGCAGTTTTGTACAACAACCAAACCACGATCGAATTACTCTTCCATTACTGAACACTTCTAGGATCGTGCTGAGATTGAGAGAGAGAGATACTTCCTACTTCCTTCTAGCTCACATAATTTACAGAGGAAATGAGAGAAAGATGAAAGACAATAAGTAGAAGATAGATGGAGAGAGAGAATGCTTCTTTACTTTATTTTAGTATTTTACCTCACATAATTTAAACTTGAAGATGTAGACATAAAAGCAACGTATGTAAGTCCATACCAGGACGGCAGGTAGCCTCTTAAGCTACGCTAAATGCTAATAGCACTGTTACGAATACCAGTCGCCCTAAAAAACATTATGTACACTTAGCATTAAGTAGCCTAACCTCTTAAGCCCACCCGCCACGCAGGCGTCCCATCTAGCCATCTGGAAATGCAAATGCGCTACGCTAAATGCTAATAGCACTCGTTAAAACTCAAACGTTCATTAAAACACACATGCAGGGTACTGAATTAAAGCTACACTCGTTGTGAATCTAGCCAACAAGTCAGATTTTTAAAATGCTTTTCGTCGAAAGCATGAGAAGCTATTATCTGATAGCATGCAACACCCCGAAGTACCTGAAGGGGATGTAAACAAAATAATTAGCATAGCCGGCGCTACACAAAACGCAGAAATCAAATATAAAACATTCATTACCTTTGACGAGCTTCTTTGTTGGCACTCCTATATGTCCCATAAACATCACTATTGGGTATTTTTTCCGATTAAATCGGTCCATATATACCCAAAATATCGATCTATGAAAAGTGAGTGATCCAGAAAAAAACAGCGTTTTGAAACGCAACGTCATTTTTTTAAATTAAAAAAGTTGACGATAAACCTTCACAAAACACTCCAAAATGCTTTTGTAATCCAACTTTAGGTATTAGTAAACGTTAATAATCTATCAAATTGATCACGGGGCAATGTGTATTCAATAGCTCCACGTCTTCAAATCATGGTCGGAAATCTCTCTTCCAAAACATCCTGTCGGAGACCGGAAGGAATGGGGTCTCTCTTACTCGTTTGACCAAGAAACAACCCCCAGGCAATTGACAAGACTAGCGACATCGTGTGGAAGCTGTAGGACTTGCAATCTCGGCCCCATCTAATTTGCTGTCCCATAGACAATACATGCAAGTGGCGCATTGATATTTTTTCCAGTTTTTGGTGATCAGTTTTCCTTGCGCTTTTCGATGAAACACACGTTCTGTTATAGTCACAGCCGTGATTTAACCAGTTTTAGATACGTCAGAGTGTTTTCTATCCACACATACTAATCATATGCATATACTATATTCCTGGCATGAGTAGCAGGACGCTGAAATGTTGCGCGATTTTTAACAGAATGTTCGAAAAAGTAAGCCCTCAGCTTAAGCAGGGTCACTGTTACGAATACCCAAGCCAACTAGGTGAAACACCTGTCAATGTGTCCTTGAGCAAGGCACTTAAAACGTCTTGATGCTACCCATCCCTTTAGCGGGATAATTGTCATCAACAACCACTGAATAGCATAGTGCCACATTCACATAATATTACTAAAAATATTTATATTCATGAAATCACAAATGCAATATTGCAAAACACAGCTTAGCCTTTTGTTAATCCACCTGTCGTCTCAGATTTTGAAAATATGTTTTACAGCGAAAGCAATCTAAGCGTTTGTGTAAGTTTATCAGTCGCCCTACAAAACATTATGTACACTTAGCATTAAGTAGCTTGGTCACGAAAATCAGAAAAGCAATCAAATGAATCGCTTACCTTTGATGATCTTCGGATGTCTTCATCAGTAGGAGAGGGAAAGGCGATAGCTGTCCAAACTCTGTTGCGCAAGCAAAACTCATGTGACCATCTGACGCGATGTTATCTTTCTGGCTAATTTTTCAAAATAAAAGCCTGAAACTATGTCTGAAGACTGCTGACACCTTGAGGAAGCGATAGGAAAAGGAATCTGGTTGATATCCCTTTAAATGGAGCAAAGGGAGGCTATGGAACATGGAATTTTCAAAATAGAAGCCACTTCCTGGTTTGATCACCTATCATACTACTATGGCTGACTGTAAAACAACATATTTCGTCCTCTTCCTCAGACTCACCATCCTCCTCCTCATCTGCATCTCCAATCTTGACCACCTGCCCTTCCTCTCTGGTCAGCCCCCCCCATACTACTATGGCTGACTCTGTAAAACAACATATTTCGTCCTCTTCCTCAGACTCACCTTCCTCCTCCTCATCTGCATCTCCAATCTTGACCACCTGCCCTTCCTCTCTGGTCAGCCCCCCCCGTCCCTACTCCTTTCTTCTCCCCATTTTCTTCTTCCTCTAGACTCCCTCCTCCTCACCCCTGGTCTCTTACCCTTCCCCACTGTACTCTCATCATCCACCATCCATCTATAGCATGACTAGACCCAGCCTCATCTACACCTCCATCTATAGCATGACTAGACCCAGCCTCATCTACACCACCATCTATAGCATGACTAGACCCAGCCTCAACTACATCACCATCTATAACCTGACTAGACCCAGCCTCATCTACACCACCATCTATAACATGACTAGACCCAGCCTCATCTACACCACCATCTATAACCTGACTAGACCCAGCCTCATCTACACCACCATCTATAGCATGACTAGACCCAGTCTCATCTACACCACCATCTATAACCTGACTAGACCCAGCCTCATCTACACCACCATCTATAACCTGACTAGACCCACCCTCATCTACACCACCATCTATAACCTGACTAGACCCAGCCTCTTCTACACCACCATCTATAACCTGACTAGACCCAGCCTCAACTACACCTCCATCTATAACCTGACTAGACCCAGCCTCAACTACACCTCCATCTATAACCTGACTAGACCCAGCCTAATCTACACCTCCATCTATAACATGACTAGACCCAGCCTCATCTACACCTCCATCTAAACTAACAGTGTGTTAACCCTCCACCAAAGGAAAGACCAATTGATAGAATCAATAAAATAAGTATGGACAGAGCCCTCACATGACCTCTCAACTACAAAACACTCCCAGCATGCATTTGGGGGCGGGGGTCAGGGGGTGGTGAGTGAGAGGTGAGTGAGAGAGAGTGAGAGGGAGTGATGGGAGGGTGAGAGTGAGTGGGAGAGGAGAGAGAGACAGTGCGTGGTGAGACAGAGTGAGTGAGTGAGTGGTGAGTGAGTGGTGAGTGAGTGGTGAGTGAGTGGTGGTGAGTGAGTGAGTGAGTGAGTGAGTGAGTGAGTGAGTGAGTGAGTGAGTGAGTGAGTGATGGGAGTAGAGAATCAGCAGCATTCAACTTTAAGAGTGTCCCAAACAGGAACTTTCAATACATTTCTGCTCATTCACTACCGATTCTATATGGTAAATAGGGTGCCATTTTGGACATAGACAGAGATATTTCAATGAGCTGCTTTAGCTTCATGTCATTAACCACAGAAGAAGATGGTCCTTCTGTAGCTCAGTTGGTAGAGCATGGCGCTTGTAACGCCAGGGTAGTGGGTTCGATTCCCGGGACCACCCATACGTAGAATGTATGCACACATGACTGTAAGTCGCTTTGGATAAAAGCGTCTGCTAAATGGCATATATTATTATTATTATTATATTAAGATATACAAGAGAGAAGAATAAGGAATGGATAGTTATTAATTAAATGGGTTATTATGGCCGGGGATGAAAACCCTTTGATATTCTGTTGGTGTTCAGGTGAAGAGTTTACATCACTTTTCGCAGGTCAAGCCGATCAGACAGAAGAAGGGGTCTTATCCACAAATGATGACTTGGGAAACAATGAGGTGGGCTGATAAGGCCAGTCACCATGGTGACTGAGTGTAATGGCCGACATTAGAACGCGGACGGTGGCATTCTAGAGGGCTGAGTCGCTGGAAAGATTCCGACTGCTATTGTTGTGGCTCAGTACGTAGAGGTAGAGATAGGATCATCCCCATGGGTCTAGAGAGGGAATACTACAGAGGAGAAGAAAGAGAGGGAAGGAGTAGGAGGGAGGAGGGAGGTGGGAGGAGGGAGGTGGGAGGAGGGAGGAGGGAGGAGGTGGGAGGAGGGAGGTGGGAGGTGGGAGGAGGGAGGAAAACACAGAAGAAGACAATTGGCACAGTGCGCAAACTCTAACTTTTTAATCTTTCTTGACTAATAATTGTATTTATTTATTACCCTCTGTCTTTCCCTCTCTCTCCCTCTCTCTTTGTCTCTCCCTCTCTCTTTGTCTCTCCCTCTCTCCTTGTCTCTCCCTCTCTCTTTGTCTCTCCCTCTCTCTTTGTCTCTCCCTCTCTCCTTGTCTCTCCCTCTCTCTTTGTCTCTCCCTCTCTCTTTGTCTCTCCCTCTCTCTTTGTCTCTCCCTCTCTCTTTGTCTCTCCCTCTCTCTTTGTCTCTCTCTCTTTGTCTCTCCCTTGTCTTTGTCTCTCCTCTCTCTTTGTCTCTCCCTCTCTCATTGTCTCTCCCTCTCTCATTTTCTCTCCCTCTCTCATTGTCTCTCCCCTCTCTTTGTCTCTCACTCTCTCTTTGTCTCTCACTCTCTCATTGTCTCTCCCTCTCTCTTTGTCTCTCCTCTCTCTCCCTCTCTCTTTGTCTCTCCCTCTCTTTTTCTCTCCCTCTCTCTTTGTCTCTCCCTCTCTCATTGTCTCTTTGTCTCCCCCTCTCTCATTGTCTCTCCCTCTCTCATTTTCTCTCCCTCTCTCATTGTCTCTCCCTCTCTCTTTGTCTCTCACTCTCTCTTTGTCTCTCACTCTCTCATTGTCTCTCCCTCTCTCTTTGTCTCTCCCTCTCTCCCTCTCTCTTTGTCTCTCCCTCTCTTTTTCTCTCCCTCTCTCTTTGTCTCTCCCTCTCTCATTGTCTCTCCCTCTCTCTTTGTCTCCCTCCCTCTCTCATTGTCTCTCCCTCTCTCTTTGTCTCTCCCTCTCTCTCATTGTCTCTCCCCTCTCTCTTTGTCTCTCCCTCTCTCTTTGTCTCTCCCTCTCTCATTGTCTCTCCCTCTCTCTTTGTCTCTCCCTCTCTCTTTGTCTCTCCCTCTCTCTTTGTCTCTCCCTCTCTCATTTTCTCTCCCTCTCTCATTGTCTCTCCCTCTCTCATTGTCTCTCCCTTTCTCATTGTCTCTCCCTCTCTCATTGTCTCTCCCTCTCTCATTGTCTCTTTGTCTCTCCCTCTCTCATTGTCTCTCCCTCTCTCATTTTCTCTCGCTCTCTCATTTTCTCTCCCTCTCTCATTGTCTCTCCCTCTCTCTTTGTCTCTCCCTCTCTCTTTGTCTCTTCCTCTCTCATTGTCTCTCCCTCTCTCTTTGTCTCTCCCTCTCTCTTTGTCTCTCCCTCTCTCATTGTCTCTCCCTCTCTCTTTGTCTCCCCCTCTCTCTTTGTCTCTCCCTCTCTCATTGTCTCTCCCTCTCTCTTTGTCTCTCCCTCTCTCATTGTCTCATTGTCTCCCCCTCTCTCTTTGTCTTTCCCTCTCTCATTGTCTCTCCCTCTCTCATTGTCTCTCCCTCTCTCTTTGTCTCTCCCTCTCTCATTGTCTCATTGTCTCCCCCTCTCTCTTTGTCTCTCCCTCTCTCATTGTCTCTCCCCTCTCTTTGTCTCTCCTCTCTCTTTGTCTCTCCCTCTCTCATTGTCTCTTTGTCTCTCCCTCTCTCATTGTCTCTCCCTCTCTCATTTTCTCTCCCTCTCTCATTGTCTCCCCCTCTCTCATTATCTCTCCCTCTCTCTTTGTCTCTCCTCTCTCATTGTCTCTCCCTCTCTCTTTGTCTCTCCCTCTCTCATTGTCTCTCCCTCTCTCTTTGTCTCTCCCTCTCTCATTGTCTCTCCCTCTCTCTTTGTCTCTCCCTCTCTCTTTGTCTCTCCCTCTCTCCTTGTCTCTCCCTCTCTCTTTGTCTCTCCCTCTCTCTTTGTCTCTCCCTCTCTCCTTGTCTCTCCCTCTCTCTTTGTCTCTCCCTCTCTCTTTGTCTCTCCCTCTCTCTTTGTCTCTCCCTCTCTCATTGTCTCTCCCTCTCTCCTTGTCTCTCCCTCTCTCTTTGTCTCTCCCTCTCTCCTTGTCTCTTTGTCTCTCCCTCTCTCATTGTCTCTCCCTCTCTCATTTTCTCTCCCTCTCTCATTGTCTCTCCCTCTCTCTTTGTCTCTCACTCTCTCTTTGTCTCTCACTCTCTCATTGTCTCTCCCTCTCTCTTTGTCTCTCCCTCTCTCTCTCTCTCTTTGTCTCTCCCTCTCTCTTTGTCTCTCCCTCTCTCTTTGTCTCTCCCTCTCTCATTGTCTCTCCTCTCTCTTTGTCTCTCCCTCTCTCATTGTCTCCCTCTCTCTTTGTCTCTCCCTCTCTCATTGTCTCTCCCTCTCTCTTTGTCTCTCCCTCTCTCTTTGTCTCTCCCTCTCTCTTTGTCTCTCCTCTCTCTTTTCTCTCCCTCTCTCATTGTCTCTCCTCTCTCATTGTCTCTCCCTCTCTCATTGTCTCTCCCTCTCTCATTGTCTCTCCCTCTCTCATTGTCTCTCTCCTTTCTCATTGTCTCTCCCTCTCTCATTGTCTGTCCCTCTCTCATTGTCTCTTTGTCTCTCCCTCTCTCATTGTCTCTCCCTCTCTCATTTTCTCTCGCTCTCTCATTTTCTCTCCCTCTCTCATTGTCTCTCCCTCTCTCTTTGTCTCTCCCTCTCTCTTTGTCTCTTCCTCTCTCATTGTCTCTCCCTCTCTCTTTGTCTCTCCCTCTCTCTTTGTCTCTCCCTCTCTCATTGTCTCTCCCTCTCTCTTTGTCTCTCCCTCTCTCATTGTCTCCCCCTCTCTCTTTGTCTCTCCCTCTCTCATTGTCTCTCCCTCTCTCTTTGTCTCTCCCTCTCTCATTGTCTCCCCCTCTCTCTTTGTCTCTCCCTCTCTCATTGTCTCTCCCTCTCTCTTTGTCTCTCCCTCTCTCATTGTCTCTTTGTCTCTCCCTCTCTCATTGTCTCCCCCTCTCTCATTGTCTCTCCCTCTCTCATTGTCTCTCCCTCTCTCTTTGTCTCTCCCTCTCTCTTTGTCTCTCCCTCTCTCATTGTCTCTCCCTCTCTCTTTGTCTCTCCCTCTCTCTTTGTCTCTCCCTCTCTCTTTGTCTCTCCCTCTCTCATTGTCTCTCCCTCTCTCTTTGTCTCTCCCTCTCTCTTTGTCTCTCCCTCTCTCATTGTCTCCCCCTCTCTCTTTGTCTCTCCCTCTCTCATTGTCTCTCCCTCTCTCTTTGTCTCTCCCTCTCTCATTGTCTCTCCCTCTCTCTTTGTCTCTCCCTCTCTCTTTGTCTCTCCCTCTCTCATTGTCTCTTTGTCTCTTCCTCTCTCATTGTCTCTCCCTCTCTCATTTTCTCTCCCTCTCTCATTGTCTCCCCCTCTCTCATTGTCTCTCCCTCTCTCATTGTCTCTCCCTTTCTCATTGTCTCTCCCTCTCTCATTGTCTCTCCCTCTATCATTGTCTCTCCCTCTCTCATTGTCTCTCCTCTCTCATGGTCTTACTTTCTGTCTCTCTCTCTCTCTATTGGCATGAAAAACATTGTGTCAATATTGCCAAAGCAACAATGTCAAATCAAATCAAATAGTTTTTGTCACATACACATGGTTAGCAGATGTTAATGCGAGTGTAGCGAAATGCTTGTGCTTGTGTGCTTCTAGCACTCTGTTCCCTATGTAGTACACTACTTTATAGCACTCTATTCCCTATATAGTACACTACTTTATAGCACTCTATTCCCTATATAGTACACTACTTTATAGCACTCTATTCCCTATATAGTGCACTACTTTATAGCACCCTATTCCCTATATATTGCACTACTTTATAGCACCCTATTCCCTATATAGTGCACTACTTTATAGCACCCTATGCCCTATATAGTGCACTACTTTATAGCACCCTATGCCCTATATAGTGCACTACTTTATAGCACCCTATGCCCTATATAGTGCACTACTTTATAGCACCCTATGCCCTATATAGTGCACTACTTTATAGCACCCTATGCCCTATATAGTGCACTACTTTTGTACAGAGCCATATGGGTGTGCACTACATATAGAGTATGGTGCTATTTGGAACATAGAGCAGGACTTGGCTGCCATCCAACTGAACGAACCGCCTCCTCTCCTCTCCTCTCTGCTCTGCTCTTATCTCCTCTCTGCTCTTATCTCCTCTCTGCTCTTATCTCCTCTCTCCTCCTCTCCTCTCCTCTCCTCTCCTCTCCTCTCCTCTCTGCTCTTATCTCATCTCATCTCTGCTCTTATCTCCTCTTCTCTCTCCTCTCTCCTCTCTCCTCTTATCTCCTCTCCTCTCTCCTCTTATCTCATCTCCTCTTCTCTCTCCGCTTCTCTCCTCTTCCCTCTCCCTTTCTCTCTCTCTCCTCTCCTCGTCTCTCCTCTTCTCTCTCCCTTTCTCTCTCTCCTCTTCTCTTCTCGTCTCTCCTCTTCTCGTCTCTCCTCTTCTCTCTCCCTTTCTCTCTCTCTCCTCTTCTCGTCTCTCCTCTCCTCTCTGCTCTCATCTCATCTCTCGTCTTGTCCTCTCCTCTCTTCTCAGCCTCTCTTCTCTCCTCTCTCCTCTTCTCTCTCATCTTAATTCCCCTTCTCTCCTCTCTCCCCTTCTCTCCCCTTCTCTCTTCTCTCCTCTCTCCCCTTCTCTCTCCTCTTATCTCTTCTCTCTCCTTTCCTCTCCTCTTCTCTCTCCCCTTCTCTCCTCTCTCTTCTCTCCTCTTCTCTCCTCTTATCTCCTCTCCTCTTCTCTCCTCTTATCTCCTCTCCTCTTCTCTCCTCTTATCTTCTCTCCTCTTCTCTCCTCTTATCTCCTCTCCCCTTCTCTCCTCTTCTCTCTCCCTCTTCTCTCGCTCTCCATCACTCATTTGTTTTCTGTTTTCCTCTATTCTTTCTGCCCTCTCATCCTCATCCCGTCTTGTCTCCTACTCCCGTCTTGTCTCCTACTCTCGTCTTGTCTCCTACTCCAGTCTTGTCTCCTCCTCCCATCTTGTCTCCTCCTCCCGTCTTGTCTCCTACTCCCGTCTTGTCTCCTACTCCCGTCTTGTCTCCTACTCCCGTCTTGTCTCCTACTCTCGTCTTGTCTCCTACTCCTGTCTTGTCTCCTACTCTCGTCTTGTCTCCTACTCCTGTCTTGTCTCCTCCTCCCGTCTTGTCTCCTACTCCTGTCTTGTCTCCTACTCTCGTCTTGTCTCCTACTCCTGTCTTGTCTCCTACTCTCGTCTTGTCTCCTACTCCTGTCTTGTCTCCTACTCTCGTCTTGTCTCCTACTCCTGTCTTGTCTCCTACTCTCGTCTTGTCTCCTACTCCTGTCTTGTCTCCTCCTCCCGTCTTGTCTCCTACTCCTGTCTCGTCTCCTACTCTCGTCTTGTCTCCTCCACCTGTCTTGTCTCCTACTCCTGTCTTGTCTCCTACTCTCATCTTGTCTCCTACTCCTGTCTTGTCTCCTACTCCTGTCTTGTCTCCTCTTCCTGTCTCGTCTCCTACTCCTGTCTTGTCTCCTACTCTCGTCTTGTCTCCTACTCTCGTCTTGTCTCCTACTCTCGTCTTGTCTCCTACTCCTGTCTTGTCTCCTCTTCCTGTCTTGTCTCCTCTTCCTGTCTCGTCTCCTACTCCTGTCTTGTCTCCTACTCTCGTCTTGTCTCCTACTCTCGTCTTGTCTCCGACTCCTGTCTTGTCTCCTACTCTCGTCTTGTCTCCTACTCCTGTCTTGTCTCCTCCTCCCGTCTTGTCTCCTACTCCTGTCTCGTCTCCTACTCTCGTCTTGTCTCCTACTCTCGTCTTGTCTCCTACTCCTGTCTTGTCTCCTCTTCCTGTCTTGTCTCCTCTTCCTGTCTCGTCTCCTACTCCTGTCTTGTCTCCTACTCTCGTCTTGTCTCCTACTCTCGTCTTGTCTCCGACTCCTGTCTTGTCTCCTACTCTCGTCTTGTCTCCTACTCCTGTCTTGTCTCCTACTCTCGTCTTGTCTCCTACTCTCGTCTTGTCTCCGACTCCTGTCTTGTCTCCTACTCTCGTCTTGTCTCCGACTCCTGTCTTGTCTCCTACTCTCGTCTTGTCTCCGACTCCTGTCTTGTCTCCTCCCCACCCATTCATTCATCATAATGTTTCCCACCCCAAGTCAAGTCATTCAGTTTAATCTGGAACATTACAGAAATGAATGAATGCTCTCTCTCTCAATTCAATTAAATTCAAGGGGCTTTATTGGCATGGGAAACATGTTAACATTACCAAAGCAAGTGAGGTAAATAATATATAAAGTGAATATATAAAGTGAAATAAACAATAAAAATTAACAGTAAACATTACACATACAGAAGTTTCAAAACAATAAAGACATTACAAATGTCATATTATATATATATATATACAGTGTTTTAATGTACAAATGGTTAAAGGACACAAGATAAAATAAATAAGCATAAATATGGGTTGTATTTACAATTGTGTTTGTTCTTCACTGGTTGCCCTTTTCTCGTGGCAACAGGTCACAAATCTTGCTGCTGTGATGTCACACTGTGGAATTTCACCGAGTAGATATGGGAGTTTATCAAAATTAGATTTGTTTTCAAATTCTTTGTGGATCTGTGTAATCTGAGGGAAATATGTCTCTCTAATATGGTCATACATTGGGTAGGAGGTTAGGAAGTGCAGCTCAGTTTCCACCTCATTTTGTGGGCAGTGAGCACATAGCCTGTCTTCTCTTGAGAGCCATGTCTGCCTATGGCCTTTCTCAATAGCAAGGCTATGCTCACTGAGTCTGTACATTCCTTACGTTTGGGTCAGTCACAGTGGTCAGGTATTCTACCACTGTGTACTCTCTGTTTAGGGCCAAATAGCATTCTAGTTTGCTCTGTTTTTTGTTAATTCTTTCCAATGTGTCAAGTAATTATCTTTTTGTTTTCTCATGATTTGGTTGGGTCGATTTGTGCTGCTGTCCTGGGGCTCTGTAGGGTGTGTTTGTGTTTGTGAACAGAGCCCCAGGACCAGCTTGCTTAGGGGACTCTTCTCCAGGTTAATTTCTCTGTAGGTTGTGGAAGGTTGTGGAAGGTTTGGGAATCGCTTCCTTTTAAGTGGTTATAGAATTTAACGGCTCTTTTCTGGATTTTGAGAATTAGTGGGTATTTATTTGGTGTTCTACATTGTACACGGAGGATATTTTTGCAGAATTCTGTGTGCAGAGTCTCAATTTGGTGTTTGTCCCATTTTGTGAAGTCTTGGTTGGTGAGCGGACCCCAGACCTCACAACCATAAAGGGCAATGGGCTCTATGACTGATTCAAGTATTTTTAATTGGTATGTTGAAATTTATGTTCCTTTTGATGGCATAGAATGCCCTTCTTGCCTTGTCTCTCAGATCGTTCACAGCTTTGTGGAAGTTACCTGTGGCGCTGATGTTTAGGCCGAGGTATGTATAGTTTTTTGTGTGCAATAGGGCAACAGTGTCTAGATGGAATTTGTATTTGTGGTCCATTATTTTGGTCTTACTGAGATTTACTGTTAGGGCCCAGGTCTGACAGAATCTGTGCATAAGATCTAGGTGCTGCTGTAGGCCCTCCTTGGTTGGTGACAGAAGCACCAGATCATCAGCAAACAGCAGACATTTGACTTCGGATTCTAGTAGGGTGAGGCCGGGTGCTGCAGACTGTTCTAGTGCCCACGCCAATACATTTATATATATGTTGAAGAGGGTGGGGCTTAAGCTGCATCCCTGTCTCACCCCACGACC
>NC_068448.1:79562988-79589796 GCF_023373465.1 Oncorhynchus keta
GAGGCAGGCAGAGAGGCAGGCAGAAAGGCAGGCAGAGAGGCAGGCAGGCAGAGAGGCAGGCAGAAAGGCAGGCAGGCAGAAAGGCAGGCAGGCAGAAAGGCAGGCAGAAAGGCAGGCAGAAAGGCAGGCAGAAAGGCAGGCAGAAAGGCAGGCAGGCAGAAAGGCAGGCAGGCAGAAAGGCAGGCAGAAAGGCAGGCAGAAAGTCAGGCAGAAAGGCAGGCAGAAAGGCAGGCAGGCAGAAAGGCAGGCAGGCAGAAAGGCAGGCAGAAAGGCAGGCAGAAAGGCAGGCAGAAAGGCAGGCAGAAAGGCAGGCAGAAAGGCAGGCAGGCAGAAAGGCAGGCAGGCAGAAAGGCAGGCAGAAAGGCAGGCAGAAAGGCAGGCAGAAAGGCAGGCAGGCAGAAAGGCAGGCAGAAAGGCAGGCAGAAAGGCAGGCAGAAAGGCAGGCAGAGAGGCAGAGAGGCAGGCAGAAAGGCAGGCAGAGAGGCAGGCAGAAAGGCAGGCAGAGAGGCAGGCAGAAAGGCAGGCAGGCAGAAAGGCAGGCAGAGAGGCAGGCAGAAAGGCAGGCAGAGAGGCAGGCAGAAAGGCAGGCAGGCAGAAAGGCAGGCAGAAAGGCAGGCAGAAAGGCAGGCAGGCAGGCAGAAAGGCAGGCAGAAAGGCAGGGTGACCATGGCCACCCCTGGGTGCTAGAGCTGCTATCATTAGCCTGAGTCCCTGTGAGGGAGCAGACCCCAGCTTCCCCAAGGTGTCCTAGTGGCTCACCTCTCCCTTTATCACCCCACCTGGGAGAGGCAATTAGGCAGGTAGTAGACCATAAATAACTCCCTGCCTGTTCCCATACTCTCCTCCGACCTGGCCCCATGGAAGGAAAGGTAAGAGAGGGGGGTTCAGCCATGGACAGACGAGAGAGAGAGTGAGGCAGAGAGAAAGAGGAAGAGTCAAAAAAAGTATAGAAAAGTAAAGAGGAATGGGATAGAGATAGAGGGGGGGAAGAGAGAGAGAGAGAGAGAGAGAGAGAGAGAGAGAGAGAGAGAGAGAGAGAGAGAGAGAGAGAGAGAGAGAGAGAGAGAGAGAGGGACACAGAGAGAGAGAGAGAGAGAGACACACAGAGAGAGAGAGAGAGAGAGACACACACACACAGAGACACACAGAGACACACACACAGAGAGACAGAGGAGTGAGCCAGCTGCTCTCCTCTCTCACCTCCCTGGGCTGTGAGAGTTCGGTGCCCAGCCCCACAACCTGTCTGCCTTATGCCTTCGGGTCTCACCCTTCATTGTTTACTGCTCTAATTTAGTACCTTCCTTTTTTTTGTTCCAGACGTAAATCTACGTCCCCAAAAAAACCCAGGAATGACTAATTCCCTTGAAAGGCTCTAATACCTCTCCTCTGTTCCCCGTTGTTCCCCTATTTCATAAGTGTCACAGCAGAGGACAGACACGGTGTACATCATTGAAAATGTCAACCGGTTCTATAAGTTACAGCCGCGCTGTCACGGCCAAGCCGGAGAGGGCGTTTGAAAGTGAAAAGCTTTGCTGTTGAACAGCGAGCCACTGACCTGCGTGGCGTTATAGACTTTAAATGTGTTCCTCTACCAGCGCCTTGATTGGGTAGCGCCTCGCCGTTATTTAGGCAGGATTTGTCTGGTAAGCCTTTCGGGAACATAATTAGAGGGTAGAGCTTTCCGATGAACTCAGGATCTATTTCATCTCAGGGATGTGCTACGGCCTGCTAAGCTAATGTCTATGAACCTCTGGTCTTCTTATTTCAAAATGTTTCTCATTAAAAGTCTGATCGTGTCTGATTCTTCCTCAGCGTTGTTCCACCAGACTTCTCCTGTGTTCTTTTTCAGTTACTTCACATTCTGTCCCAGTAATTCATCATTATATTCAAGCTACAGTATCCCCATGATTCCATCCCACATTTTCATCCCCTATGTCCTATTCCCTATCCCCTATTTCCCCCTTTCCTCCTCTCCTCCCCCTATCTTTCTCCCTCTCCTTCTCTCCCTCTCCCTCTCCCTCTCCTTCTCCCTCTCCTTCTCCCTCTCCTTCTCCTCCTCCTACCCCTCACACCTCTCCTTCTCCCTCTCCTTCTCTCTCTCTACTTCTCTCCCTCCCCTTCTCCTTCTCCTCTCCTCCCCCTCCTCCTAACCCTCCCACCTCTCCTTCTCTCTCTCCTTCTCCTCCTCCTCCTACCCCTCACACCTCTCCTTCTCCCTCTCCGTTTCCCTCTCCTTCTCCCTCTCCCTCTCCTCCCCGTCTCCTACCCCTCTCCCTCTCCTTCTCCTCCCCGTCCACCTACCCCTCTCCTTCTCCCTCTCCCTCTCCTCCCAGTCTCCTACCCCTCTCCTTCTCCCTCTCCTTCTCCTCCCCGTCCTCCTACCCCTCCCCCCCTCTCCTTCTCCATCTCCTTCTCCCACAAGCATTAAACAAACATTCTCATCAGACTGTGATGTCGATCACTGATCCGAACCATCTACCTTAATAAGGCTGCATGCATTTCAAATAGCACCCATTTCCCTATGTAGTGCACTACTTTTGACCAGGGCCCATAGTTCTTTTCTTTTAATTGGTCTTTTCATTCTATTTTTATTTTCTATGGTGAAGAGGGTTCGTTTACCCACTGTTTTTTTTTTTTGCAACGTTCAGGAGGAGGAGTGGTGTAGATGAGGGTGGGTCTAGTCAGGTTATAGATGGTGTAGATGAGGGTGGGTCTAGTCAGGTTATAGATGGTGGTGTAGATGAGGCTGGGTCTAGTCAGGTTATAGATGGTGTAGATGAGGCTGGGTCTAGTCAGGTTATAGATGGTGTAGATGAGGCTGGGTCTAGTCAGGTTATAGATGGTGTAGATGAGGCTGGGTCTAGTCAGGTTATAGATGGTGTAGATGAGGGTGGGTCTAGTCAGGTTATAGATGGTGTAGATGAGGCTGGGTCTAGTCAGGTTATAGATGGTGTAGATGAGGCTGGGTCTAGTCAGGTTATAGATGGTGTAGATGAGGCTGGGTCTAGTCAGGTTATAGATGGTGTAGATGAGGGTGGGTCTAGTCAGGTTATAGATGGTGTAGATGAGGGTGGGTCTAGTCAGGTTATAGATGGTGTAGATGAGGCTGGGTCTAGTCAGGTTATAGATGGTGGTGTAGATGAGGCTGGGTCTAGTCAGGTTATAGATGGTGTAGATGAGGCTGGGTCTAGTCAGGTTATAGATGGTGTAGATGAGGCTGGGTCTAGTCAGGTTATAGATGGTGTAGATGAGGCTGGGTCTAGTCAGGTTATATATGGTGTAGATGAGGCTGTGTAATGCTCCGGGTGTCGTGGGTGTGGAGTCAAAATGCAGGAGACAGAGTTCAATGCTGTGCGTCTTTTACTAGCACCAACGCACCATCGAGTGCTCACAAAAGTAACGTTCCCAAACACAGGGGAAAAATTACAAAGAAGAAATACACGACTAGGCACTAAACACGTACCTCTACAACAGAGCCGAAGGTTACAATGAAAATAATCCCGCACAACAACCAGGCGGGCCGGCTGTCTAATAAAGTCAAACTAATTAAACTAATTAAACATGAACAGGTGCTACCACTAAACATACAAGGAGGGAGAGGAAAAACAATCAGTGGCAGCTAATAGGCCGGTGATGACGACCGCCGAGCGCCACCCGCCCGGGAAGGGGAAACACCCTCGGTCGGACTCGTGACAGTACCCCCCCTCCTGACGCGCGGCTCCCGCAGCGCGCCGACACCGGCCTCGAGGTCGCCCCGGAGGACGAGGTGCAGGGCGATCCGGATGGAGGCGATGGAAATCCCTCAACATGGATGGATCCAAGATGTCCCCCACCGGTACCCAGCACCTCTCCTCCGGACCGTACCCCTCCCAGTCCACGAGGTACTGCAGGCCCTCACCCGGCGTCTTGAGTCCAGAATGGCCCGGATCGTACGCCGGGGTCCCCTCGATGTCCAGAGGGGGAGGGACCTCCGGTACCTCACTGTCCTGCAGGGGACCAGCTACCACCGGCCTGAGGAGAGACACATGAAACGAGGGGTTAATACGATAATAGGAAGGGAGTTGTAATCGATAACACACCTCGTTTATTCTCCTCAGGACTTTAAAGGGCCCTACACACTGCGGACCCAGCTTCCGGCAGGGCAAGCGGAGAGGTAGGTTTCGGGTCGAGAGCCAGACCCTGTCCCCCGGTACAAACACGGGGCCTCACTGCGGTGGCGGTCAGCACTCCTCTTCTGCCGTCCACTCGCTTGTCGTAGAGATTCCTGGACGGCCCTCCAGGTCTCCTTGGAGCGCTGTACCCATTCCTCCACCGCAGGAGCCTCGGTCTGGCTCGGATGCCATGGTGCCAGGACCGGCTGGTATCCCAACACACACTGAAAAGGGGACACGTTAGTAGAGGAGTGGCGTAGTGAGTTCTGAGCCATTTCAGCCCAGGGAATGTATCGTGCCCACTCCCTGGCCGATCCTGGCAATACGACCGCAGAAACCTACCCACCTCCTGGTTCATTCTCTCCACCTGCCCATTACTCTCGGGTGATAACCGGAGGTCAGGCTGACAGAGACCCCCAAGCGTTCCATGAACGCTCTCCATACCCGAGACGTGAATTGGGGTCCCCGATCAGAAACGATGTCCTCCGGCACCCCGTAGTGCCGAAAGACATGGGTAAATAATGCCTCCGCAGTCTGCAGGGCTGTAGGGATACCGGGCAACGGGAGGAGACGGCAGGACTTAGAAAACCGATCCACAATCACTAGAACCGCGGTGTTCCCCTGAGACGGCGGAAGATCGGTCAGGAAATCTATGGACAGATGTGACCATGGCCGCTGTGGAACGGGGAGGGGTTGTAGCTTCCCTCTAGGAAGGTGCCTAGAGCCTTACTCTGAGCGCACACTGAGCAAGAGGAGACATAACCCTTAACGTCCTTAACCAACGTAGGCCACCAATACCTCCCCTGAAGGCTCCCCACTGTCCTCGTCACCCCAGGGTGACCCGAGGAGGGTAGGACGTGAGCCCACCGAATCAGCTTGTCCCGAACATCAAGCGGCACGTACCTTCGCCCCGCTGGACACTGAGGAGGCGCGGGTTCAGCCCGTAACGCCCGCTCGATGTCCGAGTCCACCTCCCATACCACTGGGGCTACCAGCTTAGAGGCGGGAAGGATGGGAGTAGGTTCGGTGGACCCATCTCGGTGTCGTAAAGGCGGGACAGTGCGTCAGCCTTCACGTTCTGGGAGCCCGGTCTATAAGACAAAGTAAACCGGAACCGGGTGAAGAATATGGCCCACCTTGCCTGACGTGGGTTAAGTCTCCTTGCAGCCCGAATATACTCCAGATTCTGGTGGTCGGTCCAGATGAGAAAAGGGTGCTTAGCCCCTCAAGCCAGTGTCTCCACACCTTCAGAGCTCTAACCACCGCTAGCAACTCCCGGTCCCCCCACATCATAGTTACGCTCCGCTGGGCTGAGCTTCCTTGAGAAGAAAGCGCAGGGGCGGAGTTTTGGTGGCGTACCCGAGCGCTGTGATAGCACGGCACCCACCCCAGCCTCGGACGCGTCCACCTCCACTATGAATGCTAGAGAGGGATCCGGATGCGCCAACACGGGCGCATCAGTGAACAGCGCCTTCAACTTGTTGAATGCTCTGTCCGCCTGTGCTGACCACTGCAACGCACCGGGCCCCCTCAGCAGTGAGGTAATGGGAGCCGCTATCTGGCCAAAACCCCGGATAAACCTCCGGTAGTAGTTGGCAAAACCCAAAAACCGCTGCACCTCCTTTACCGTGGTTGGAGTCGGCCATTACGCACGGCCCTAATGCGGTCACCCTCCATCACCACCCCGAGGTGGAAATGCGATATCCCAGAAAAGAGACGGCTCGTTTAGAGAACACGCATTTCTCAGCCTTGACGTATAGGTCATGCTCCAGCAGTCTACCAAGCACTTTGCGCACCAGAGACACATGCGCGGTGTGAGTGGCCGAGTAGATCAGAATGTCATCGATATAAACAACCACTCCCTGCCCGCACAGGTCCCTGAGAATCTCGTCTACAAAGGATTGAAAACGGCTGGAGCATTCTTTAACCCATACGGCATGACGAGGTACTCATAGTGGCCGGATGTAGTACTAAATGCGGTTTTCCACTCGTCTCCCTTCCGAATACGCACCAGACTATACGCGCTCCTGAGATCCAGTTTGTGAAGAACTGCGCTCCGTGGAACGATTCCACCGCCGTAGCGATGAGAGGTAGAGGGTAACTATACCCCACTGTGATGGCGTTTAGACCTCTATAATCGATACACGGACGCAAACCTCCCTCCTTTTTCCTCACAAAAAGAAACTCGAGGAGACGGGTGAAATGGAGGGCCGAATGTGCCCCCTGTCCCAGCGACTCCGTGACATATGTCTCCATTGCCAACGTCTCCTCCTGGGACAGTGGGTACACGTGACTCTTGGGAAGCGCAGCGTCTACCTGAGATCTATCGTACAATCCCTTCCCGGTCGATAAGGTGGTAATTTAGTCGCTTTCACTTTACTGAAAGCGATTGCCAAATCGGCATACTGGGGGAATGCACACCGTGGAACCCTGGTCTGGACTCTCCACCGACGTGGCACCGATGGAAACTCCCAAACACCTTCCAGAACACTCCTCTGACCACCCCTGGAGAACCCCTGTCTCCACGAAATTTTAGGATTGTGCCGGGCCAGCCAGGAGTCCCCAGCACCACTGGAAACGCAGGCGAATCAATAATAAAAAAACTGATATGCTCCCTATGATTCCCCAAGCGTCACCATGTCCAGTGGGACCGTGGTCTCCCGACCATCCCTGACCCTAATGGCCGGCTATCTAGGGAGTGCACGGGGAAAGGAGAATCTATCGGCACCAGCGGAACCCCTAACTTAAGGGCGAGTCCGCGATCCATAAAGTTCCCAGCTGCGCCTGAATCGACTAGCGCCCTATGCTGGGAAGAGGGAAAAAAGTGAAGGAAAGAGATTAAGACAAACATATGGCCAACAAGGGATTCTGGGTGAGTCTGATGCTGACTCACCTGGGGTGACCGAGAAGCGTTCCGCCTGCCATCTCTACTCCCAGACGGACCCCCCCAGCACCGATCAGACGTGTGCCCTCTCCGACCACAGTTGGTGCAGGGAAGGCCGCCTCCTCCGGTACCCCTCGGTGTAGCCCCTCCCAACTCCATGGGAATGGGAGCGGAGGGGCTGGGTGGTGGAACGCACAGAACCCCTCTCTGAACGCCCGCGGGCAGCCAGCAGATTATCCAGTCGAATGGACATGTCGATCAGCTGATCCAGTGACAGAGTGGTGTCCCGACACGCTAACTCCCGGCGGACGTCCTCTCGGAGACTACACCTGTAGTGGTCCATAAGGGCCCTGTCGTTCCACCCAGATCCGGCTGCCAAGGTCCGGAACTCCAGCGCGTAATCCTGGGCGCTCCTCTTCTCCTGCCTGAGATGAAATAGTCGTTCTCCCACCGCTCGGCCGTCTAGAGGGTGATCAAACACGGCACGGAAACGGCAGGAAAACTCTGTGTAGTGCTCCCGCGCTGAGTCTGGGCCATTCCAGACTGCGTTCGCCCACTCCAGAGCACGACCCGTGAGGCAGGAGATGAGGACACTCACCCTCTCTGCTCCTGAGGGAGTGGGTCTGATGGTGGCCAGGTATAGCTCCAGCTGAAGCAGAAACCCTGGCAACCCGCCGCGCTCCATCATAAGCCCTCGGTAGCGTCAGACGGAGGGTGCTGGCGTCGGGAGATGGGGAGTCCGGAACCGTGGGTGCCGAAGGTGGAGAGAGGAGACCACTCCTCTCCCATCGGTCCATTCTCTCCATCACTTGATCCATCGCGGATCCGATCCGATGGAGGACGGTGGTGTGGTGGAGAACCCGTTCCTCCATCGATGGGAGAGGGTTGGCTGCTGCTCCTGCTGACTCCATCAATCTAATAGGTGCGGGATTCTGTAATGCTCCGGGTGTCGTGGGTGTGGAGTCAAATGCAGGAGACAGAGTTCAATGCTGTGCGTCTTTTACTAGCACCAACGCACCATCGAGTGCTCACAAAAGTAACGTTCCCAAACACAGGGGAAAAATTACAAAGAAGAAATACACGACTAGGCACTAAACACGTACCTCTACAACAGAGCCGAAGGTTACAATGAAAATAATCCCGCACAACAACCAGGCGGGCCGGCTGTCTAATAAAGACAAACTAATTAAACTAATTACACATGAACAGGTGCTACCACTAAACATACAAGGAGGGAGAGGAAAAACAATCAGTGGCAGCTAATAGGCCGGTGATGACGACCGCCGAGCGCCACCCGCCCGGGAAGGGGAAACACCTCGGTCGGACTCGTGACAGGCTGGGTCTAGTCAGGTTATAGATGGTGTAGATGAGGCTGGGTCTAGTCAGGTTATAGATGGAGGTGTAGATGAGGCTGGGTCTAGTCAGGTTATAGATGGTGTAGATGAGGGTGGGTCTAGTCAGGTTATAGATGGTGTAGATGAGGCTGGGTCTAGTCAGGTTATATATGGTGTAGATGAGGCTGGGTCTAGTCAGGTTATAGATGGTGGTGTAGATGAGGCTGGGTCTAGTCAGGTTATATATGGTGTAGATGAGGCTGGGTCTAGTCAGGTTATAGATGGTGGTGTAGATGAGGCTGGGTCTAGTCAGGTTATAGATGGTGTAGATGAGGCTGGGTCTAGTCAGGTTATAGATGGTGGTGTAGATGAGGGTGGGTCTAGTCAGGTTATAGATGGTGGTGTAGATGAGGCTGGGTCTAGTCAGGTTATAGATGGTGGTGTAGATGAGGCTGGGTCTAGTCAGGTTATAGATGGTGTAGATGAGGCTGGGTCTAGTCAGGTTATAGATGGTGTAGATGAGGCTGGGTCTAGTCAGGTTATAGATGGTGTAGATGAGGCTGGGTCTAGTCAGGTTATAGATGGTGTAGATGAGGCTGGGTCTAGTCAGGTTATAGATGGTGTAGATGAGGCTGGGTCTAGTCAGGTTATAGATGGTGGTGTAGATGAGGCTGGGTCTAGTCAGGTTATAGATGGTGTAGATGAGGCTGGGTCTAGTCAGGTTATAGATGGTGTAGATGAGGGTGGGTCTAGTCAGGTTATAGATGGTGTAGATGAGGCTGGGTCTAGTCAGGTTATAGATGGTGTAGATGAGGCTGGGTCTAGTCAGGTTATAGATGGTGGTGTAGATGAGGCTGGGTCTAGTCAGGTTATAGATGGTGGTGTAGATGAGGCTGGGTCTAGTCAGGTTATAGATGGTGGTGTAGATGAGGCTGGGTCTAGTCAGGTTATAGATGGTGTAGATGAGGCTGGGTCTAGTCAGGTTATAGATGGTGGTGTAGATGAGGCTGGGTCTAGTCAGGTTATAGATGGTGGTGTAGATGAGGCTGGGTCTAGTCAGGTTATAGATGGTGGTGTAGATGAGGCTGGGTCTAGTCAGGTTATAGATGGTGGTGTAGATGAGGCTGGGTCTAGTCAGGTTATAGATGGTGTAGATGAGGCTGGGTCTAGTCAGGTTATAGATGGTGGTGTAGATGAGGCTGGGTCTAGTCAGGTTATAGATGGTGGTGTAGATGAGGCTGGGTCTAGTCAGGTTATAGATGGTGGTGTAGATGAGGCTGGGTCTAGTCAGGTTATAGATGGTGTCTAGTGTAGATGAGAGGCTGGGTCTAGTCAGGTTATAGATGGTGGTGTAGATGAGGCTGGGTCTAGTCAGGTTATAGATGGTGGTGTAGATGAGGCTGGGTCTAGTCAGGTTATAGATGGTGGTGTAGATGAGGCTGGGTCTAGTCAGGTTATAGATGGTGGTGTAGATGAGGCTGGGTCTAGTCAGGTTATAGATGGTGTAGATGAGGCTGGGTCTAGTCAGGTTATAGATGGTGTAGATGAGGCTGGGTCTAGTCAGGTTATAGATGGTGGTGTAGATGAGGCTGGGTCTAGTCAGGTTATAGATGGTGGTGTAGATGAGGCTGGGTCTAGTCAGGTTATAGATGGTGGTGTAGATGAGGCTGGGTCTAGTCAGGTTATAGATGGTGGTGTAGATGAGGCTGGGTCTAGTCAGGTTATAGATGGTGGTGTAGATGAGGCTGGGTCTAGTCAGGTTATAGATGGTGGTGTAGATGAGGGTGGGTCTAGTCAGGTTATAGATGGTGGTGTAGATGAGGCTGGGTCTAGTCAGGTTATAGATGGTGGTGTAGATGAGGCTGGGTCTAGTCAGGTTATAGATGGTGTAGATGAGGCTGGGTCTAGTCAGGTTATAGATGGTGTAGATGAGGGTGGGTCTAGTCAGGTTATAGATGGTGGTGTAGATGAGGCTGGGTCTAGTCAGGTTATAGATGGTGGTGTAGATGAGGCTGGGTCTAGTCAGGTTATAGATGAGGCTGGGTCTAGTCAGGTTATAGATGGTGGTGTAGATGAGGCTGGGTCTAGTCAGGTTATAGATGGTGGTGTAGATGAGGCTGGGTCTAGTCAGGTTATAGATGAGGCTGGGTCTAGTCAGGTTATAGAAGGAGGTGTAGATGAGGCTGGGTCTAGTCAGGTTATAGATGGTGGTGTAGATGAGGCTGGGTCTAGTCAGGTTATAGATGGTGGTGTAGATGAGGCTGGGTCTAGTCAGGTTATAGATGGTGTAGATGAGGTGGGTAGATGAGGCTGGGTCTAGTCAGGTTATAGATGGTGGTGTAGATGAGGCTGGGTCTAGTCAGGTTATAGATGGTGGTGTAGATGAGGCTGGGTCTAGTCAGTTATAGATGTTTATAGATGGTGTAGATGAGGCTGGGTCTAGTCAGGTTATAGATGGGTGTAGATGAGGCTGGGTCTAGTCAGGTTATAGATGGTGGTGTAGATGAGGCTGGGTCTAGTCAGGTTATAGATGGTGGTGTAGATGAGGCTGGGTCTAGTCAGGTTATAGATGGTGTAGATGAGGCTGGTCTAGTCATGTTATAGATGGTGTAGATGAGGCTGGGTCTAGTCAGGTTATAGATGGTGGTGTAGATGAGGCTGGGTCTAGTCAGGTTATAGATGGTGGTGTAGATGAGGCTGGGTCTAGTCAGGTTATAGATGGTGGTGTAGATGAGGCTGGGTCTAGTCAGGTTATAGATGGTGGTGTAGATGAGGCTGGGTCTAGTCAGGTTATAGATGGAGGTGTAGATGAGGCTGGGTCTAGTCAGGTTATAGATGGTGGTGTAGATGAGGCTGGGTCTAGTCAGGTTATAGATGGTGGTGTAGAGGAGGCTGGGTCTAGTCAGGTTATAGATGGTGGTGTAGATGAGGCTGGGTCTAGTCAGGTTATAGATGGTGGTGTAGATGAGGCTGGGTCTAGTCAGGTTATAGATGGTGGTGTAGATGAGGCTGGGTCTAGTCAGGTTATAGATGGTGGTGTAGATGAGGCTGGGTCTAGTCAGGTTATAGATGGTGGTGTAGATGAGGCTGGGTCTAGTCAGGTTATAGATGGTGGTGTAGATGAGGCTGGGTCTAGTCAGGTTATAGATGGTGGTGTAGATGAGGCTGGGTCTAGTCAGGTTATAGATGGTGTAGATGAGGCTGGGTCTAGTCAGGTTATAGATGGTGGTGTAGATGAGGCTGGGTCTAGTCAGGTTATAGATGGTGTAGATGAGGCTGGGTCTAGTCAGGTTATAGATGGTGTAGATGAGGCTGGGTCTAGTCAGGTTATAGATGGTGGTGTAGATGAGGCTGGGTCTAGTCAGGTTATAGATGGTGGTGTAGATGAGGCTGGGTCTAGTCAGGTTATAGATGGGTGTAGATGAGGCTGGGTCTAGTCAGGTTATAGATGGTGGTAGATGAGGCTGGGTCTAGTCAGGTTATAGATGGTGGTGTAGATGAGGCTGGGTCTAGTCAGGTTATAGATGGTGTAGATGAGGCTGGGTCTAGTCAGGTTATAGATGGTGTAGATGAGGCTGGGTCTAGTCAGGTTATAGATGGTGGTGTAGATGAGGCTGGGTCTAGTCAGGTTATAGATGGTGGTGTAGATGAGGCTGGGTCTAGTCAGGTTATAGATGGTGGTGTAGATGAGGCTGGGTCTAGTCAGGTTATAGATGGTGGTGTAGATGAGGCTGGGTCTAGTCAGGTTATAGATGGTGGTGTAGATGAGGCTGGGTCTAGTCAGTTATAGTTATAGATGGTGTAGATGAGGCTGGGTCTAGTCAGGTTTATAGATGGAGGTGTAGATGAGGCTGGGTCTAGTCAGGTTATAGATGGTGGTGTAGATGAGGCTGGGTCTAGTCAGGTTATAGATGGGTGTAGATGAGGCTGGGTCTAGTCAGGTTATAGATGGTGTAGATGAGGCTGGGTCTAGTCAGGTTATAGATGGTGGTGTAGATGAGGCTGGGTCTAGTCAGGTTATAGATGGTGGTGTAGATGAGGCTGGGTCTAGTCAGGTTATAGATGGTGGTGTAGATGAGGCTGGGTCTAGTCAGGTTATAGATGGTGGTGTAGATGAGGCTGGGTCTAGTCAGGTTATAGATGGTGGTGTAGATGAGGCTGGGTCTAGTCAGGTTATAGATGGTGGTGTAGATGAGGCTGGGTCTAGTCAGGTTATAGATGGTGGTGTAGATGAGGCTGGGTCTAGTCAGGTTATAGATGGTGGTGTAGATGAGGCTGGGTCTAGTCAGGTTATAGATGGTGGTGTAGATGAGGCTGGGTCTAGTCAGGTTATAGATGGTGGTGTAGATGAGGCTGGGTCTAGTCAGGTTATAGATGGTGGTGTAGATGAGGCTGGGTCTAGTCAGGTTATAGATGGTGGTGTAGATGAGGCTGGGTCTAGTCAGGTTATAGATGGTGGTGTAGATGAGGCTGGGTCTAGTCAGGTTATAGATGGTGGTGTAGATGAGGCTGGGTCTAGTCAGGTTATAGATGGTGGTGTAGATGAGGCTGGGTCTAGTCAGGTTATAGATGGTGTAGATGAGGCTGGGTCTAGTCAGGTTATAGATGGTGGTGTAGATGAGGCTGGGTCTAGTCAGGTTATAGATGGTGGTGTAGATGAGGCTGGGTCTAGTCAGGTTATAGATGGTGGTGTAGATGAGGCTGGGTCTAGTCAGGTTATAGATGGTGGTGTAGATGAGGCTGGGTCTAGTCAAATTTATAGATGGTGGTGTAGATGAGGCTGGGTCTAGTCAGGTTATAGATGGTGGTGTAGATGAGGCTGGGTCTAGTCAGGTTATAGATGGTGGTGTAGATGAGGCTGGGTCTAGTCAGGTTATAGATGGTGGTGTAGATGAGGCTGGGTCTAGTCAGGTTATAAATGGTGGTGTAGATGAGGCTGGGTCTAGTCAGGTTATAGATGGTGGTGTAGATGAGGCTGGGTCTAGTCAGGTTATAGATGGTGGTGTAGATGAGGCTGGGTCTAGTCAGGTTATAGATGGTGGTGTAGATGAGGCTGGGTCTAGTCAGGTTATAGATAGTAGTGTAGATGAGGCTGGGTCTAGTCAGGTTATAGATGGTGGTGTAGATGAGGCTGGGTCTAGTCATGCTTTAGATAGTAGTGTAGATGAGGCTGGGTCTAGTCAGGTTATAGATGGTGGTGTAGATGAGGCTGGGTCTAGTCATGTTATAGATGGTGGTGTAGATGAGGCTGGGTCTAGTCAGGTTATAGATGGTGGTGTAGATGAGGCTGGGTCTAGTCAGGTTATAGATGGTGGTGTAGATGAGGCTGGGTCTAGTCAGGTTATAGATAGTGGTGTAGATGAGGCTGGGTCTAGTCAGGTTATAGATGGTGGTGTAGATGAGGCTGGGTCTAGTCAGGTTATAGATGGTGGTGTAGATGAGGCTGGGTCTAGTCAGGTTATAGATGGTGGTGTAGATGAGGCTGGGTCTAGTCAGGTTATAGATGGTGGTGTAGATGAGGCTGGGTCTAGTCAGGTTATAGATGGTGGTGTAGATGAGGCTGGGTCTAGTCAGGTTATAGATGGTGTGTGTAGATGAGGCTGGGTCTAGTCAGGTTATAGATGGTGGTGTAGATGAGGCTGGGTCTAGTCAGGTTATAGATGGTAGTGTAGATGAGGCTGGGTCTAGTCAGGTTATAGATGGTGGTGTAGATGAGGCTGGGTCTAGTCAGGTTATAGATGGTGTAGATGAGGCTGGGTCTAGTCAGGTTATAGATGGTGGTGTAGATGAGGCTGGGTCTAGTCAGGTTATAGATGGTGGTGTAGATGAGGCTGGGTCTAGTCAGGTTATAGATGGTGGTGTAGATGAGGCTGGGTCTAGTCAGGTTATAGATGGTGGTGTAGATGAGGCTGGGTCTAGTCAGGTTATAGATGTGGTGTAGATGAGGCTGGGTCTAGTCAGGTTATAGATGGTGTAGATGAGGCTGGGTCTAGTCAGGTTATAGATGGTGGTGTAGATGAGGCTGGGTCTAGTCAGGTTATAGATGGTGTAGATGAGGCTGGGTCTAGTCAGGTTATAGATGGTGGTGTAGATGAGGCTGGGTCTAGTCAGGTTATAGATGGTGTAGATGAGGCTGGGTCTAGTCAGGTTATAGATGGTGGTGTAGATGAGGCTGGGTCTAGTCAGGTTATAGATGGTGGTGTAGATGAGGCTGGGTCTAGTCAGGTTATAGATGGTGGTGTAGATGAGGCTGGGTCTAGTCAGGTTATAGATGGTGGTGTAGATGAGGCTGGGTCTAGTCAGGTTATAGATGGTGGTGTAGATGAGGCTGGGTCTAGTCATGTTATAGATAGTAGTGTAGATGAGGCTGGGTCTAGTCAGGTTATAGATGGTGGTGTAGATGAGGCTGGGTCTAGTCAGGTTATAGATAGTGGTGTAGATGAGGCTGGGTCTAGTCAGGTTATAGATGGTGGTGTAGATGAGGCTGGGTCTAGTCAGGTTATAGATGGTGGTGTAGATGAGGCTGGGTCTAGTCAGGTTATAGATGGTGGTGTAGATGAGGCTGGGTCTAGTCAGGTTATAGATGGTGGTGTAGATGAGGCTGGGTCTAGTCAGGTTATAGATGTTATAGATGGTGTAGATGAGGCTGGGTCTAGTCAGGTTATAGATGGTGTAGATGAGGCTGGGTCTAGTCAGGTTATAGATGGTGGTGTAGATGAGGCTGGGTCTAGTCAGGTTATAGATGGTGGTGTAGATGAGGCTGGGTCTAGTCAGGTTATAGATGGTGGTGTAGATGAGGCTGGGTCTAGTCAGGTTATAGATGGTGTAGATGAGGCTGGGTCTAGTCAGGTTATAGATGGTGGTGTAGATGAGGCTGGGTCTAGTCAGGTTATAGATGGTGGTGTAGATGAGGCTGGGTCTAGTCAGGTTATAGATGGTGGTGTAGATGAGGCTGGGTCTAGTCAGGTTATAGATGGTGGTGTAGATGAGGCTGGGTCTAGTCAGGTTATAGATGGTGGTGTAGATGAGGCTGGGTCTAGTCAGGTTATAGATGGTGGTGTAGATGAGGCTGGGTCTAGTCAGGTTATAGATGGTGGTGTAGATGAGGCTGGGTCTAGTCAGGTTATAGATGGTGGTGTAGATGAGGCTGGGTCTAGTCAGGTTATAGATGGTGTTGTAGATGAGGCTGGGTCTAGTCAGGTTATAGATGGTGGTGTAGATGAGGCTGGGTCTAGTCAGGTTATAGATGGTGGTGTAGATGAGGCTGGGTCTAGTCAGGTTATAGATGGTGGTGTAGATGAGGCTGGGTCTAGTCAGGTTATAGATGGTGGTGTAGATGAGGCTGGGTCTAGTCAGGTTATAGATGGTGGTGTAGATGAGGCTGGGTCTAGTCAGGTTATAGATGGTGGTGTAGATGAGGCTGGGTCTAGTCAGGTTATAGATGGTGGTGTAGATGAGGCTGGGTCTAGTCAGGTTATAGATGGCAGTGTAGATGAGGCTGGGTCTAGTCAGGTTATAGATGGTGGTGTAGATGAGGCTGGGTCTAGTCAGGTTATAGATGGTGGTGTAGATGAGACTGGGTCTAGTCAGGTTATAGATGGTGGTGTAGATGAGGGTGGGTCTAGTCAGGTTATAGATGGTGGTGTAGATGAGGGTGGGTCTAGTCAGGTTATAGATGGTGGTGTAGATGAGGCTGGGTCTAGTCAGGTTATAGATGGTGTAGATGAGGCTGGGTCTAGTCAGGTTATAGATGGTGGTGTAGATGAGGCTGGGTCTAGTCAGGTTATAGATGGTGTAGATGAGGCTGGGTCTAGTCAGGTTATAGATGGTGGTGTAGATGAGGCTGGGTCTAGTCAGGTTATAGATGGTGGTGTAGATGAGGCTGGGTCTAGTCAGGTTATAGATGGTGGTGTAGATGAGGCTGGGTCTAGTCAGGTTATAGATGGTGGTGTAGATGAGGCTGGGTCTAGTCAGGTTATAGATGGTGGTGTAGATGAGGCTGGGTCTAGTCAGGTTATAGATGGTGGTGTAGATGAGGCTGGGTCTAGTCAGGTTATAGATGGTGGTGTAGATGAGGCTGGGTCTAGTCAGGTTATAGATGGTGGTGTAGATGAGGCTGGGTCTAGTCAGGTTATAGATGGTGGTGTAGATGAGGCTGGGTCTAGTCAGGTTATAGATGGTGTAGATGAGGCTGGGTCTAGTCAGGTTATAGATGGTGGTGTAGATGAGGCTGGGTCTAGTCAGGTTATAGATGGTGTAGATGAGGCTGGGTCTAGTCAGGTTATAGATGGTGTAGATGAGGCTGGGTCTAGTCAGGTTATAGATGGTGGTGTAGATGAGGGTGGGTCTAGTCAGGTTATAGATGGTGGTGTAGATGAGGCTGGGTCTAGTCAGGTTATAGATGGTGTAGATGAGGCTGGGTCTAGTCAGGTTATAGATGGTGGTGTAGATGAGGCTGGGTCTAGTCAGGTTATAGATGGTGGTGTAGATGAGGCTGGGTCTAGTCAGGTTATAGATGGTGGTGTAGATGAGGCTGGGTCTAGTCAGGTTATAGATGGTGGTGTAGATGAGGCTGGGTCTAGTCAGGTTATAGATGGTGGTGTAGATGAGGCTGGGTCTAGTCAGGTTATAGATGGTGGTGTAGATGAGGCTGGGTCTAGTCAGGTTATAGATGGTGGTGTAGATGAGGCTGGGTCTAGTCAGGTTATAGATGGAGGTGTAGATGAGGCTGGGTCTAGTCAGGTTATAGATGGTGTAGATGAGGCTGGGTCTAGTCAGGTTATAGATGGTGGTGTAGATGAGGCTGGGTCTAGTCAGGTTATAGATGGTGGTGTAGATGAGGCTGGGTCTAGTCAGATTATAGATGGTGGTGTAGATGAGGCTGGGTCTAGTCAGGTTATAGATGGTGTAGATGAGGCTGGGTCTAGTCAGGTTATAGATGGTGTAGATGAGGCTGGGTCTAGTCAGGTTATAGATGGTGGTGTAGATGAGGCTGGGTCTAGTCAGGTTATAGATGGTGGTGTAGATGAGGCTGGGTCTAGTCAGGTTATAGATGGTGGTGTAGATGAGGCTGGGTCTAGTCAGGTTATAGATGGTGGTGTAGATGAGGCTGGGTCTAGTCAGGTTATAGATGGTGGTGTAGATGAGGCTGGGTCTAGTCAGGTTATAGATGGTGTAGATGAGGCTGGGTCTAGTCAGGTTATAGATGGTGGTGTAGATGAGGCTGGGTCTAGTCAGGTTATAGATGGTGGTGTAGATGAGGCTGGGTCTAGTCAGGTTATAGATGGTGGTGTAGATGAGGCTGGGTCTAGTCAGGTTATAGATGGTGGTGTAGATGAGGCTGGGTCTAGTCAGGTTATAGATGGTGGTGTAGATGAGGCTGGGTCTAGTCAGGTTATAGATGGTGGTGTAGATGAGGGTGGGTCTAGTCAGGTTATAGATGGTGTAGATGAGGCTGGGTCTAGTCAGGTTATAGATGGTGTAGATGAGGCTGGGTCTAGTCAGGTTATAGATGGTGGTGTAGATGAGGCTGGGTCTAGTCAGGTTATAGATGGTGGTGTAGATGAGGCTGGGTCTAGTCAGGTTATAGATGGTGGTGTAGATGAGGCTGGGTCTAGTCATGTTATAGATGGTGGTGTAGATGAGGCTGGGTCTAGTCAGGTTATAGATGGTGGTGTAGATGAGGCTGGGTCTAGTCAGGTTATAGATGGTGTGTAGATGAGGCTGGGTCTCATTCAGGTTATAGATGGTGGTGTAGATGAGGCTGGGTCTAGTCAGGTTATAGATGGTGGTGTAGATGAGGCTGGGTCTAGTCAGGTTATAGATGGTGGTGTAGATGAGGCTGGGTCTAGTCAGGTTATAGATGGTGGTGTAGATGAGGCTGGGTCTAGTCATGGTTATAGATGGTGGTGTAGATGAGGCTGGGTCTAGTCAGGTTATAGATGGTGGTGTAGATGAGGCTGGGTCTAGTCAGGTTATAGATGGTGGTGTAGATGAGGCTGGGTCTAGTCAGGTTATAGATGGTGGTGTAGATGAGGCTGGGTCTAGTCAGGTTATAGATGGTGTAGATGAGGCTGGGTCTAGTCAGGTTATAGATGGGTGTAGATGAGGCTGGGTCTAGTCATGGTGGTTATAGATGTTATAGTGGTGTAGATGAGGCTGGGTCTAGTCAGGTTATAGATGGAGGTGTAGATGAGGCTGGGTCTAGTCAGGTTATAGATGGTGGTGTAGATGAGGCTGGGTCTAGTCAGGTTATAGATGGTGGTGTAGATGAGGCTGGGTCTAGTCAGGTTATAGATGGTGGTGTAGATGAGGCTGGGTCTAGTCAGGTTATAGATGGTGGTGTAGATGAGGCTGGGTCTAGTCAGGTTATAGATGGTGGTGTAGATGAGGCTGGGTCTAGTCAGGTTATAGATGGTGGTGTAGATGAGGCTGGGTCTAGTCAGGTTATAGATGGTGTAGATGAGGCTGGGTCTAGTCAGGTTATAGATGGTGGTGTAGATGAGGCTGGGTCTAGTCAGGTTATAGATGGTGTAGATGAGGCTGGGTCTAGTCAGGTTATAGATGGTGGTGTAGATGAGGCTGGGTCTAGTCAGGTTATAGATGGTGTAGATGAGGCTGGGTCTAGTCAGGTTATAGATGGTGTAGATGAGGCTGGGTCTAGTCAGGTTATAGATGGTGGTGTAGATGAGGCTGGGTCTAGTCAGGTTATAGATGGTGTAGATGAGGCTGGGTCTAGTCAGGTTATAGATGGTGGTGTAGATGAGGCTGGGTCTAGTCAGGTTATAGATGGTGGGTGTAGATGAGGCTGGGTCTAGTCAGGTTATAGATGGTGGTGTAGATGAGGCTGGGTCTAGTCAGGTTATAGATGGTGGTGTAGATGAGGCTGGGTCTAGTCAGGTTATAGATGGTGTAGATGAGGCTGGGTCTAGTCAGGTTATAGATGGAGGTGTAGATGAGGCTGGGTCTAGTCAGGTTATAGATGGTGGTGTAGATGAGGCTGGGTCTAGTCAGGTTATAGATGGTGGTGTAGATGAGGCTGGGTCTAGTCAGGTTATAGATGGAGGTGTAGATGAGGCTGGGTCTAGTCAGGTTATAGATGGTGTAGATGAGGCTGGGTCTAGTCAGGTTATAGATGGTGTAGATGAGGCTGGGTCTAGTCAGGTTATAGATGGTGTAGATGAGGCTGGGTCTAGTCAGGTTATAGATGGTGGTGTAGATGAGGCTGGGTCTAGTCAGGTTATAGATGGTGGTGTAGATGAGGCTGGGTCTAGTCAGGTTATAGATGGTGTAGATGAGGCTGGGTCTAGTCAGGTTATAGATGGTGTAGATGAGGCTGGGTCTAGTCAGGTTATAGATGGTGTAGATGAGGCTGGGTCTAGTCAGGTTATAGATGGTGGTGTAGATGAGGCTGGGTCTAGTCAGGTTATAGATGGTGTAGATGAGGCTGGGTCTAGTCAGGTTATAGATGGTGGTGTAGATGAGGCTGGGTCTAGTCAGGTTATAGATGGTGGTGTAGATGAGGCTGGGTCTAGTCAGGTTATAGATGGTGGTGTAGATGAGGCTGGGTCTAGTCAGGTTATAGATGGTGGTGTAGATGAGGCTGGGTCTAGTCAGGTTATAGATGGTGGTGTAGATGAGGCTGGGTCTAGTCATGTTATAGATGGTGGTGTAGATGAGGCTGGGTCTAGTCAGGTTATAGATGGTGGTGTAGATGAGGCTGGGTCTAGTCAGGTTATAGATGGGTGTAGATGAGGCTGGGTCTAGTCAGCAGATTAACACTGAGTGATAAATGATCAGATGGGCATGTACAGGTAGAGATATTGGTGTGCAAAGAGCAGAAAAGTAAATAAATAAAAACAGTATAAAAACAGTATGGGAATGAGGTAGGTGAAAAAGGGTGAGCTATTTACCTATAGACTATGTACAGCTGCAGCGATCGGTTAGCTGCTCGGATAGCTGATGTTTGAAGTTGGAGAGGGAGATAAAAGTCTCCAACTTCAGCGATTTTTGCAATTCGTTCCAGTCACAGGCAGCAGAGTACTGGAACGAAAGGCGGCCAAATGAGGTGTTGGCTTTAGGGATGATCAGTGAGATACACCTGCTGGAGCGCGTGCTACGGATGGTGTTGCCATCGTGACCAGTGAACTGAGATAAGGCGGAGCTTTACCTAGCATGGACTTGTAGATGACCTGGAGCCAGTGGGTCTGGCGACGAATATGTAGTGAGGGCCAGCCGACCAGAGCATACAAGTCGCAGTGGTGGGTGGTATAAGGTGCTTTAGTGACAAAACGGATGGCACTGTGATAGACTGCATCCAGTTTGCTGAGTAGAGTGTTGGAAGCCATTTGTAGATGACATCGCCGAAGTCGAGATCGGTAGGATAGTCAGTTTTACTAGGGTAAGCTTGGCAGCGTGAGTGAAGGAGGCTTTGTTGCGGAATAGAAAGCCGACTCTGATTTGATTTTTGATTGGAGATGTTTGATGTGAGTCTGGAAGGAGAGTTTGCAGTCTAGCCAGACACCTAGGTACTTATAGATGTCCACATATTCAAGGTTGGAACCATCCAGGGTGGTGATGCTAGTCGGGCATGCGGGTGCAGGCAGCGATCGGTTGAAAAGCATGCATTTGGTTTTACTCGCGTTTAAGAGCAGTTGGAGGCCACGGAAGGAGTGCTGTATGGCATTGAAGCTCGTTTGGAGGTTGGATAGCACAGTGTCCAATGACGGGCCGAAAGTATATAGAATGGTGTCGTCTGCGTAGAGGTGGATCAGGGAATCGCCCGCAGCAAGAGCAACATCATTGATATATACAGAGAAAAGAGTCGGCCCGAGAATTGAACCCTGTGGCACCCCCATAGAGACTGCCAGAGGACCGGACAGCATGCCCTCTGATTTGACACACTGAACTCTGTCTGCAAAGTAATTGGTGAACCAGGCAAGGCAGTCATCCGAAAAACCGAGGCTGTTGAGTCTGCCGATAAGAATTTGGTGATTGACAGAGTAGAAAGCCTTGGCGAGGTCGATGAAGACGGCTGCACAGTACTGTCTTTTATCGATGGCGGTTATGATATCATTTAGTACCTTGAGTGTGGCTGAGGTGCACCCGTGACCGGCTCGGAAACCAGATTGCACAGCGGAGAAGGTACGGTGGGATTCGAGATGGTCAGTGACCTGTTTGTTGACTTGGCTTTCGAAGACCTTAGATAGGCAGGGCAGGATGGATATAGGTCTATAGCAGTTTGGGTCCAGGGTGTCTCCCCCTTGAAGAGGGGATGACTGCGGCAACTTTCCAATCCTTGGGGATCTCAGACGATATGAAAGAGAGGTTGAACAGGCTGGTAATAGGGGTTGCGACAATGGCGGCAGATAGTTTCAGAAATAGCGGGTCCAGATTGTCAAGCCCAGCTGATTTGTACGGGTCCAGGTTTTGCAGCTCTTTCAGAACATCTGCTATCTGGATTTAGGTAAAGGAGAACCTGGAGAGGCTTGGGTGAGGAACTACGGGGGGCGGAGCTGTTGGCCGAGGTTGGAGTAGCCAGGCGGAAGGCATGGCCAGCCGTTGAAGTGCTTATTGAAGTTTTCGATAATCATGGATTTATCGGTGGAGACCGTGTTTCCTAGCCTCAGTGCAGTGGGCAGCTGGGAGGAGGTGCTCTTGTTCTCCATGGACTTCACAGTGTCCCAGAACTTTTGGAGTTGGAGCTACAGGATGCAAACTTCTGCCTGAAGAAGCTGGCCTTAGCTTTCCTGACTGACTGCGTGTATTGGTTCCTGACTTCCCTGAACAGTTGCATATCACGGGGCTATTCGATGCTATTGCAGTCCGCCACAGGATGTTTTTGTGCTGGTCGAGGGCAGTCAGGTCTGGAGTGAACCAAGGGCTGTATCTGTTCTTGGTTCTGCATTTTTTGAACGGAGCATGCTTATCTAAAATGGTGAGGAAGTTACTTTTAAAGAATGACCAGGCATCCTCAACTGACGGATGAGGTCAATGTCCTTCCAGGATACACGGGCCAGGTCGATTAGAAAGGCCTGCTCACAGAAGTGTTTTAGGGAGCGTTTGACAGTGATGAGGGGTGGTCGTTTGACTGCGGCTCCGTGGCGGATACAGGCGATGAGGCAGTGATCGCTGAGATCCTGGTTGAAGACAGCGGAGGTATATTTGGAGGGCCAGTTGGTCAGGATGACGTCTATGAGGGTGCCCTTGTTTACAGAGTTAGGGTTGTACCTGGTGGGTTCCTTGATGATTTGAGTGAGATTGAGGGCATCTAGCTTAGATTGTAGGACTGCCGGGGTGTTAAGCATATCCCAGTTTAGGTCACCTAACAGAACAAACTCTGAAGCTAGATGGGGGCGATCAATTCACAAATGGTGTCCAGGGCGCAGCTGGGAGCTGACGGGGTCGGTAGCAGGCGGCAACAGTGATAGACTTGTTTCTGGAGAGAGTAATTTTCAAAATTAGTAGTTCAAACTGTTTGGGTATGGACCTGGAAATTATGACATTACTTTGCAGGCTATCTCTGCAGTAGACTGCGACTCCGCCCCTTTGGCAGTTCTATCTTGACGGAAGATGTTATAGTTGGGTATGGAAATCTCTGAATTTTGGTGGCCTTCCTGAGCCAGGATTCAGACACGGCAAGGACATCAGGGTTAGCAGAGTGTGCTAAAGCAGTGAGTAAAACAAACTTAGGGAGGAGGCTTCTGATGTTGACATGCATAAAACCAAGACTTTTTCGATCACAGAAGTCAACAAATGAGGGTACCTGGGGGCATGCAGGGCCTGGGTTTACCTCCACATCACCCGCGGAACAGAGAAGGAGTAGTATGAGGGTGCGGCTAAAGGCTATCAAAACTGGTCGCCTAGAGCGTTGGGGGCAGAGGATAAGAGGAGCAGGTTTCTGGGCATGGTAGAATATATTCAGGGCATAATGCGCAGACAGGGGTATGGTGGGGTGCGGGTACAGCGGAGGTAAGCCCAGGCACTGGGTGATGATGAGAGAGGTTGTATCTCTGGACATGCTGGTTGTAATGGGTGAGGTCACCGCATGTGTGGGGGGTGGGACAAAGGAGGTAACAGGGGTATGCAGAGTGGATCTAGGGGCTCCATTGTGAACTAAAACAATGATAACTAACCTGAACAACAGTATACAAGGCATATTGACATTTGGGAGAGACATACAGCGAGGCATACAGTAATCACAGGTGTTGAATTGGGAAAGCTAGCTAAAAGCAGTAGGCGAGGCTAATCAGCTAGCACAACAAACAGCAGGTAAAATGGTGTTGACTAGGCAACTGGGCCGACAGATAAACAAACAAGCAGAATGGGGTACCGTGATTAATGGACAGTCCAGCGTCGTCAGCTATGTAGCCAAGAGATCAGTGTCCAGGGGCAGCGGTGGATGGGCAGGGAAGCTGGGCTGGAAAGTGTTATCCAGGTTTTTTTTTAAACTAACAATGACTAAATAGCTTGTAGCTAGTTAGCTGGTTAGCGTCTGGAGGTTCTTGGAGTGTGTCATAAAAATAAATAAAAATTAAAAGTGATAGCGAATCCGTATCACAGTGGGTGAGGCAGGTTTCCGGAAGGTATAAACAAATAAAAATCAAAGAGAGATAGAAAGTAAATGGGTTCAGAAGTGTTTGGGATGAGGTGAGTCAGATGGTTAGCAGGCCTGTGCTAACAAGCTAACAGTTCGAGGCCCGGGCTAGACAAGCTAGCCGTTAGCAGGCCGAATAGCAAGTAGGGAGATAGCGAGGGCTAGAGAGCTAACCTTTGGGGGACGTCGCGATGGGGTGAGTCTGTTTATTCCTCTTCTTGCGGTGACATCGACAGACCGGTCGTGGGGTCCGGTAATTGTAGCCCAGGATTATGCTACAGGAGCTCTAGTGCGCTGGGTGAGCTGGAGACACAGCGTTCAGAAAGCTCGCGGGCCTTGGCCAGCAGATGGATCTTTGGCGATGTCGCAACGAAAAAGCCTGTTGAAACCACCTCGGACGATTATGTCGGCGGACCAGTCGTGGTGGATCGGCGGCGCTCCGTGTCGGCAGTAAAGGGTCCAGGCCAATTGGCAAAGAGGTATCGTTGGGCCTCTTCGGCTAGTCGGGAGGTGGGCTTAGCTCAAGGCTAACTGTAGCTTGTTTTGGGCCAGAGACGTTGGCCAGGAGTAGCCACTGAATTGCAGCTAGCTAGTTGCGATGATCCGGTGTAAAGGTTCAGAGCTTGCGGTAGGAACCGGAGATGTGGTAGAGAAAGAGCAGTCTGATATGCTCTGGGTTGATGTCGCGCTGGTGTTCTAGTTATCTTAGAAGACCGCTAGCAATGGCTAACTGAGTATGAGCTAGTAGCTAGTTAGCTGGCTAGCTTCTGATGGTGGCTCCGGTTCTAAAGTAAAGTATAGAAAAGGCGGATCCGTACCACATTGGGTGATGCGGGTTGCAGGAGAGTATATTCAGCTCTAGTTTGAAAATGAGATTAAAATATGTACGAAATATATACAGAAGAAAACTATATTTACACTAGACAGGACGGGACAAGACAAAACATACGTCCGACTGCTACGCCATCTTGATTATTGGTGGTGTAGATGAGGCTGGGTCTAGTCAGGTTATAGATGGAGGTGTAGATGAGGCTGGGTCTAGTCAGGTTATAGATGGAGGTGTAGATGAGGCTGGGTCTAGTCAGGTTATAGATGGTGTAGATGAGGCTGGGTCTAGTCATGCTATAGATGGAGGTGTAGATGAGGCTGGGTCTAGTCAGGTTATAGATGGAGGTGTAGATGAGGCTGGGTCTAGTCAGGTTATAGATGGTGTAGATGAGGCTGGGTCTAGTCATGCTATAGATGGAGGTGTAGATGAGGCTGGGTCTAGTCAGGTTATAGATGGTGTAGATGAGGCTGGGGCTAGTCATGCTATAGATGGTGGTGTAGATGAGGCTGGGTCTAGTCATGCTATAGATGGAGGTGTAGATGAGGCTGGGTCTAGTCATGCTATAGATGGTGGTGTAGATGAGGCTGGGTCTAGTCAGGTTATAGATGGTGGTGTAGATGAGGCTGGGTCTAGTCAGGTTATATATGGTGTAGATGAGGCTGGGTCTAGTCAGGTTATAGATGGTGGTGTAGATGAGGCTGGGTCTAGTCAGGTTATAGATGGTGATGTAGTTGAGGCTGGGTCTAGTCAGGTTATATATGGTGGTGTAGATGAGGCTGGGTCTAGTCAGGTTATAGATGGAGGTGTAGATGAGGCATGGGCCTAGTCATGTTATAGATGGTGGTGTAGATGAGGCTGGGTCTAGTCAGGTTATAGATGGTGTGTAGATGAGGCTGGGTCTAGTCAGGTTATAGATGGTGATGTAGTTGAGGCTGGGTCTAGTCAGGTTATAGATGGTGTAGATGAGGCTGGGTCTAGTCATGCTATAGATGGAGGTGTAGATGAGGCTGGGTCTAGTCAGGTTATAGATGGAGGTGTAGATGAGGCTGGGTCTAGTCAGGTTATAGATGGTGTAGATGAGGCTGGGTCTAGTCATGCTATAGATGGTGGTGTAGATGAGGCTGGGTCTAGTCAGGTTATAGATGGAGGTGTAGATGAGGCTGGGTCTAGTCAGGTTATAGATGGTGTAGATGAGGCTGGGTCTAGTCATGCTATAGATGGAGGTGTAGATGAGGCTGGGTCTAGTCAGGTTATAGATGGAGGTGTAGATGAGGCTGGGTCTAGTCAGGTTATAGATGGTGTAGATGAGGCTGGGTCTAGTCATGCTATAGATGGAGGTGTAGATGAGGCTGGGTCTAGTCAGGTTATAGATGGTGTAGATGAGGCTGGGTCTAGTCATGCTATAGATGGTGGTGTAGATGAGGCTGGGTCTAGTCATGCTATAGATGGAGGTGTAGATGAGGCTGGGTCTAGTCATGCTATAGATGGTGGTGTAGATGAGGCTGGGTCTAGTCAGGTTATAGATGGTGGTGTAGATGAGGCTGGGTCTAGTCAGGTTATATATGGTGTAGATGAGGCTGGGTCTAGTCAGGTTATAGATGGTGGTGTAGATGAGGCTGGGTCTAGTCAGGTTATAGATGGTGATGTAGTTGAGGCTGGGTCTAGTCAGGTTATATATGGTGGTGTAGATGAGGCTGGGTCTAGTCAGGTTATAGATGGAGGTGTAGATGAGGCTGGGCCTAGTCATGTTATAGATGGTGTAGATGAGGGTGGGTCTAGTCAGGTTATAGATGGTGATGTAGTTGAGGCTGGGTCTAGTCAGATTATAGATGGTGATGTAGTTGAGGCTGGGTCTAGTCAGGTTATATATGGTGTAGATGAGGGTGGGTCTAGTCAGGTTATAGATGGTGATGTAGTTGAGGCTGGGTCTAGTCAGGTTATATGGTGTAGATGAGGGTGGGTCTAGTCAGGTTATAGATGGTGATGTAGTTGAGGCTGGGTCTAGTCAGATTATA
>NC_068448.1:79594896-79598967 GCF_023373465.1 Oncorhynchus keta
TTTTTTTTTTAACGTTCAGGAGGAAGAGTGGTGTAGATGAGGCTGGGTCTAGTCAGGTTATAGATGGTGGTGTAGATGAGGCTGGGTCTAGTCAGGTTATAGATGGTGTAGATGAGGCTGGGTCTAGTCAGGTTATATATGGTGTAGATGAGGCTGGGTCTAGTCAGGTTATAGATGGTGTAGATGAGGCTGGGTCTAGTCAGGTTATAGATGGTGTAGATGAGGCTGGGTCTAGTCAGGTTATATATGGTGTAGATGAGGCTGGGTCTAGTCAGGTTATATATGGTGTAGATGAGGCTGGGTCTAGTCAGGTTATATATGGTGTAGATGAGGCTGGGTCTAGTCAGGTTATAGATGGTGGTGTAGATGAGGCTGGGTCTAGTCAGGTTATAGATGGTGTAGATGAGGCTGGGTCTAGTCAGGTTATATATGGTGTAGATGAGGCTGGGTCTAGTCAGGTTATATATGGTGTAGATGAGGCTGGGTCTAGTCAGGTTATATATGGTGTAGATGAGGCTGGGTCTAGTCAGGTTATAGATGGTGTAGATGAGGCTGGGTCTAGTCAGGTTATAGATGGTGTAGATGAGGCTGGGTCTAGTCAGGTTATAGATGGTGTAGATGAGGCTGGGTCTAGTCAGGTTATAGATGGTGTAGATGAGGGTGGGTCTATTCAGGTTATAGATGGTGGTGTAGATGAGGGTGGGTCTAGTCAGGTTATAGATGGTGTAGATGAGGCTGGGTCTATTCAGGTTATAGATGGTGGTGTAGATGAGGCTGGGTCTAGTCAGGTTATAGATGGTGTAGATGAGGGTGGGTCTAGTCAGGTTATAGATGGTGTAGATGAGGGTGGGTCTAGTCAGGTTATAGATGGTGTAGATGAGGCTGGGTCTATTCAGGTTATAGATGGTGGTGTAGATGAGGCTGGGTCTAGTCAGGTTATAGATGGTGATGTAGTTGAGGCTGGGTCTAGTCAGGTTATAGATGGTGTAGATGAGGCTGGGTCTAGTCATGTTATAGATGGTGTAGATGAGACTGGGTCTAGTCAGGTTATAGATGGTGGTGTAGATGAGGCTGGGTCTAGTCATGTTATAGATGGTGTAGATGAGGCTGGGTCTAGTCAGGTTATAGATGGTGGTGTAGATGAGGCTGGGTCTAGTCATGTTATAGATGGTGTAGATGAGGCTGGGTCTAGTCAGGTTATATATGGTGTAGATGAGGCTGGGTCTAGTCAGGTTATAGATGGTGGTGTAGATGAGGCTGGGTCTAGTCAGGTTATAGATGGTGTAGATGAGGGTGGGTCTAGTCAGGTTATAGATGGTGGTGTAGATGAGGCTGGGTCTAGTCAGGTTATAGATGGTGTAGATGAGGCTGGGTCTAGTCAGGTTATAGATGGTGTAGATGAGGCTGGGTCTAGTCAGGTTATATATGGTGTAGATGAGGCTGGGTCTAGTCAGGTTATAGATGGTGGTGTAGATGAGGCTGGGTCTAGTCAGGTTATAGATGGTGTAGATGAGGGTGGGTCTAGTCAGGTTATAGATGGTGTAGATGAGGGTGGGTCTAGTCAGGTTATAGATGGTGTAGATGAGGCTGGGTCTATTCAGGTTATAGATGGTGTAGATGAGGCTGGGTCTAGTCAGGTTATAGATGGTGGTGTAGATGAGGCTGGGTCTAGTCAGGTTATAGATGGTGATGTAGTTGAGGCTGGGTCTAGTCAGGTTATAGATGGTGTAGATGAGGGTGGGTCTAGTCAGGTTATAGATGGTGTAGATGAGGGTGGGTCTAGTCAGGTTATAGATGGTGTAGATGAGGCTGGGTCTATTCAGGTTATAGATGGTGTACACATGGAGTAAACAATTAGCAAGTCAATAACACAGTAGAAAAAATGGGCAGTCTATATACAATGTGTGCAAAAGGCATGAGGAGGTAGGCGAATAATACAATTTTGCAGATTAACACTGGAGTGATAAATGATCAGATGGGCATGTACAGGTAGAGATATTGGTGTGCAAAAGAGCAGAAAAGTAAATAAATAAAAACAGTATAAAAACAGTATGGGAATGAGGTAGGTGAAAAAGGGTGAGCTATTTACCTATAGACTATGTACAGCTGCAGCGATCGGTTAGCTGCTCCGGATAGCTGATGTTTGAAGTTGGTGAGGGAGATAAAGTCTCCCAACTTCAGCGATTTTACAGTCGTTCCAGTCACAGGCAGCAGAGTACTGGAACGAAAGGCGGCCAAATGAGTGTTGGCTTTAAGGGATGATCAGTAGAGATACACCTGCTGGAGCGCGTGCTACGGATGGGTGTTGCCATCGTGACCAGTGAGATAAGGCGGAGCTTTACCTAGCATGGACTTGTAGATGACCTGGAGCCAGTGGGTCTGGCGACGAATATGTAGTGAGGCCCAGCCGACTAGAGCATACAAGTCGCAGTGGTGGGTGGTATAAGGTGCTTTAGTGACAAAACGGATGGCACTGTGATAGACTGCATCCAGTTTGCTGAGTAGAGTGTTGGAAGCCATTTTGTAGATGACATCGCGAAGTCGAGGATCGGTAGGATAGTCAGTTTTACTAGGGTAAGCTTGGCAGCGTGAGTGAAGGAGGCTTTGTTGCGGAATAGAAAGCCGACTCTGGATTTGATTTTTTGATTGGAGATGTTTGATGTGAGTCTGGAAGGAGAGTTTGCAGTCTGTAGACACCTAGGTACTTATAGATGTCCACATATTCAAGAGTCGGAACCATCCAGGAGGTGGTGATGCTAGTCGGGCATGCGGGTGCAGGCAGCGATCGGTTAGAAAAGCATGCATTTGGTTTTACTCGTTTAAGAGCAGTTGGAGGCCACGGAAGGAGTGCTGCTTGGCATTGAAGCTCGTTTGGAGGTTTGATAGCACAGTGTCCAATGACGGGCGGAAAGTATATAGAATGGTGTCGTCTGCGTAGAGGTGGATCAGGGAATCGCCCGCAGCAAGAGCAACATCATTGATATATACAGAAAAGAGTCGACCCGAGAATGGAACCCTGTGGCACCCCCATAGAGACTGCCAGAGGACCGGACCTTTATGCCCTCCGATTTGACACACTGAACTCTGTCTGCAAAGTAATTGGTGAACCAGGCAAGGCAGTCATCCGAAAAACCGAGGCTGTTGAGTCTGCCGATAAGAATTTGGTGATTGACAGAGTCGAAAGCCTTGGCGAGGTCGATGAAGACGGCTGCACAGTACTGTCTTTTATCGATGGCGGTTATGATATCGTTTAGTACCTTGAAGTGGCTGAGGTGCACCCGTGACGGCTCGAAACCAGATTGCACAGCGGAGAAGGTACGGTGGGATTCAGATGGTCAGTGACCTGTTTGTTGACTTGGCTTTCCCGAAGACCTTAGATAGGCAGGGCAGGATGGATATAGGTCTATAGCAGTTTTGGGTCCAGGGTGTCTCCCCCTTTGAAGGGGATGACTGCGGCAGCTTTCAATCCTTGGGGATCTCAGACGATATGAAAGAGAGGTTGAACAGGTTGGTAATAGGGGTTGCGACAATGGCGGCAGATAGTTTCAGAAATAGCGGGTCAGATTGTCAAGCCCAGCTGATTTGTGCGGGTCCAGGTTTTGCAGCTCTTTCCAGAACATCTGCTATCTGGATTTGGGTAAGGAGACCTGGAGAGGCTTGGGTGAGGAACTACGGGGGCGGAGCTGTTGGCCGAGGTTGGAGTAGCCAGGCGGAAGGCATGGCCAGCCGTTGAGAAGTGCTTATTGAAGTTTTCGATAATCATGGATTTATCGGTGGAGGCCGTGTTTCCCTAGCCTCAGTGCAGTGGGCAGCTGGGAGGTGGTCTTATTCTCCATGGACTTCACAGTGTCCCAGAACTTTTTGGAGTTGGAGCTACAGGATGCAAACTTCTGCCTGAAGAAGCTGGCCTTAGCTTTCCTGACTGACTGCGTGTATTGGTTCCTGACTTCCTGAACAGTTGCATATCACGGGGGCTATTCGATGCTATTTTGATCCGCCACCGGATGTTTTGTGCTGGTCGAGGGCAGTCAGGTCTGGAGTGAACCAAGGGCTGTATCTGTGATGATGGTG
>NC_068448.1:79599067-79619067 GCF_023373465.1 Oncorhynchus keta
GTAGTTGAGGCTGGGTCTAGTCAGGTTATAGATGGTGATGTAGTTGAGGCTGGGTCTATTCAGGTTATAGATGGTGATGTAGTTGAGGCTGGGTCTAGTCAGGTTATAGATGGTGATGTAGTTGAGGCTGGGTCTAGTCAGGTTATAGATGGTGATGTAGATGAGGCTGGGTCTAGTCAGGTTATAGATGGTGTAGATGAGGGTGGGTCTAGTGAGGTTATAGATGGTGGTGTAGATGAGGCTGGGTCTAGTCAGGTTATAGATGGAGGTGTAGATGAGGGTGGGTCTAGTCAGGTTATAGATGGTGTAGATGAGGGTGGGTCTAGTGAGGTTATAGATGGTGGTGTAGATGAGGCTGGGTCTAGTCAGGTTATAGATGGTGTAGATGAGGTGGGTCTAGTCAGGCTATAGATGGTGGATGAGGAGGTATAGTGGGGAAGGATAAGTGACTAGAGGGGAGGAGGAGGGAGTCAAGCGGATGAGGAAAAAGGGGGAAATGAGAGGATGTGGGGAGGGGCTGGGGTGGTCAAAGGCGCCATGGGACCTTTGCCTGGGGGGCCCCTGACCAGAGAGGAAGGGCAGGATGGGAGATGGAGTTGAGGAGGAGGAAGGTGGGTCTGAGGGAAGAGGACGATGTAGAGGCTTTCTTTTCTGACTTCCTCTCAATGAAGAAGCTGACAGCAAGTCAGGCGGAGGGGTTAAATTACACAGCGAGGAACTGAACTTCCTGAACTTCCTGACTGAGACTAAATAGAAATAGAAGGTTCATCTTCATTTTTTTTTTTGCAATCCAGGAAAGTTTACAAGATCAGTACAACATGAATAATGAAGTGTACCCAGAAAACGTTTTAGGTTTATTTTGGATGAATGAGGAGCCCAATGTAAACTGCCTGTTACTCAGGCCCAGATGCTAGCATATGCATATGCATGGTAATATTGATAGAAAACACTCTACAGTTTCCAACATGTTAAAGAATGTCTGCGAGTATAACAGAACAGATATAGCAGGCTTTCACCTGAGGAAGTGGGTACTATTCTATTGAATGCCTATACAGAATGTAATGGGATAGGACCAAGATTACAATTCCTATGGCTTCCACTAGATGTCAGCAGTCTTTAGACATTGTTTCAGGCTTGTTTTTTGAAAAATGAGGAAGAATGAGGCCCTTCTTTCAGTGGACTGTAGAAAGAAGCAGAGCTGGTTTTGCGTACCCTTCGTTATTTTTCCTTTCTATTGAAAAAACGCTACTATCCGGTTGAAATATTTGATTATTTAGACAATTGAGGATTAATTATAAACATCGTTTGACATGTTTGACGAACTTTAAGTGATTAATTTTATCGCTATTTCTGACTTTTGTCATTCCTTTACTTGGTTGTAAAATGTTTCTATAAATTGTAAGTGGGGCGCTGTCCTCAGATAATTGTATGGTATGCTTTCGCCGTAAAGCCTGTTTTGAAATCTGACACAGCGGCTGGATTAACAAGAAGTTCATCTTTATGCCGATGTATAACACTTGTATTTTTATGAATGTTTAATTTGACTATTTCTGTATTTTGAATTTGGCGCTCTGCAATTTCACCGGATGTTGGCCAGGTGGGACGCTAGCGTCCATAAGAAGCCCATAAGAAGTTAAAGGACCTCTTTGGGATAGCCCGGCCTCTTTGGGATAACCCGGCCTCTTTGGGATAGCCCGGCCTCTTTGGGATAGCCCGGCCTCTTTGGGATAGCCCGGCCTCTTTGGGATAACCCGGCCTCTTTGGGATAGCCCGGCCTCTTTGGGATAACCCGGCCTCTTTGGGATAGCCCGGCCTCTTTGGGATAGCCCGGCCTCTTTGGGATAGCCCGGCCTCTTTGGGATAGCCCGGCCTCTTTGGGATAGCCCGGCCTCTTTGGGATAGCCCGGCCTCTTTGGGATAGCCCGGCCTCTTTGGGATAGCCCGGCCTCTTTGGGATAGCCCGGCCTCTTTGGGATAACCCGGCCTCTTTGGGATAGCCCGGCCTCTTTGGGGATTCCCGGCCTCTTTGGGATAGCCCGGCCTCTTTGGATAGCCCGGCCTCTTTGGGATAGCCCGGCCTCTTTGGGATAGCCCGGCCTTTGGGATAGCCCGGCCTCTTTGGGATAGCCCGGCCTCTTTCCCTGAACAGGATAGCCCGGCCTCTTTGGGATAGCCCGGCCTCTTTGGGATAGCCCGGCCTCTTTGGGATAACCCGGCCTCTTTGGGATAACCCGGCCTCTTTGGGATACCCCGACCTCTTTGGGATAGCCCGGCCTCTTTGGGATAGCCCGGCCTCTTTGGGATAGCCCGGCCTCTTTGGGATAGCCCGACCTCTTTGGGATAGCCCGGCCTCTTTGGGATAGCCCGGCCTTTTGGGATAGCCCGGCCTCTTTGGGATAGCCCGGCCTCTTTGGGATAGCCCGGCCTCTTTGGGATAGCCCGACCTCTTTGGGATAGCCCGGCCTCTTTGGGATAGCCCGGCCTCTTTGGGATAGCCTGGCCTCGACAACATCCGGTGAAATTGCAATAAAATCATAGTATTAAACATTCATGAAAATACAAGTGTCATACATCACTTAACAGCTTAACTTCTTGTTAATCCAGACGCTGTGTCAGATTTCAAAAAGGCTTTACGACAAAAGCACACCATGCGATTATCTGAGGACAGCGCCCCGCTCACAAAAGCATTTACATTCATTTTCCAGCCAAGCAGAGGTGTCACGAAAGTCAGAAATAGCGATAAAATAAGTCACTTACCTTTGAAGATCTTCATCTGGTTGTAATCACAAGGGTCCCAGCTACATAACAAATGGTCCTTTTGTTCGATAAAGTCCTTCTTTATATCCCAAAAAAGTAAGTTTAGTTGGCGCACTTGACTCTGACTCTGATTATCCATCGGTTTCCCTTGTTCAAAATGAATCCCGTAAGTTACCAATGATCTTCTTCCAAACAAGTCAAACAACATTTCTCATCAATCCCCTAATATGTAAATAAACAATAAAATTGAATATGGAGAATAGTATGTTCATTACCGGAGATAAATAACGAAGTCCCTCACCGGAACAACAAGCGACAAACACGACAGCCAAAATGGGAGCCACTTACAAAAACTACAAATTCTAGCTCATTTTTCAAAAAACAAGCCTTAAACTCTTTCTAAAGACTGTTGACATCTAGTGGAAGCCCTAGGAACTGCAATCTGGGAAGTATTCATTTTATATTCCCATTGACAGCCATTGTAATAAGTGGTGGTGAGCTGGAGAAAAAAAATCTGGATGGATTGTCCTCGGGGTTTCGCCTGCCATATCAGTTCTTAATCAAGGACATGTTGGACTTGTCGAGAGAGTTTCTAATGTGAACTTTTCAGACCAAAAGCTTTTGATAGAGTTTAATGTGATGTCTGTATTTGGGTTTGGGAAAGGATTAAAGACCTATGTAAAGCTGTCGTATGGTGGGGCGTCATATATGATCAAGGTGGGAGCGGCTAAAGCTCAGTTGGGAGGGCCAGTCTGGGTGAGACGGGGGATTAGACAAGGATGCTCTCAATCGAGGCAGTTATATACACTAGCCATCCAGCCTTTTTGGATCTGCTATGGAAGACACTACAGGGAGTGTGATGGACAGGCATAGCAGTGTCGGTGATTATTACAGATTACATGTATGTTAAGGACAGGATATGAGCGACAACCTGGCATGTGGCATAAACTGGTGGTCTTCAACCTCTCCTCCGATCTGCTCGCAGACCTGAAACACAAGCTGCTGAATTTTTCCATCACTGGCTCTGGGTGGCAGTGTTGTATATATCCGTCCACGAAGGAGGACAGGGCCTGGTGGAAATGCAGGGTGGCTGAATTCTGACTAAAGGCGGTGCAGAGACTGCTAAGCCATACTCTTATTGGCTTGAGGGAACCACGATGCGCTCTGCTGAGGACCGGCAGCTGTTCCTATTGAGTACATCAGGTCTCTCTGATTATTACTCTGTGATGCAGCTGCTAAGGCCCACATGAGAAGGGGTGGAGCCTGAGCTGTGGGTGTGGGAGGAGCCTATCTTACACAACCCAGCCATCCTTTTGAGATCAGTTTAGTTAGCCAACCTGCAGAGGCAACTGGGTTTACTACGGCTGGGTGACTTGCAAATGCTGGGAGGGGGGACTCTGTATGTCCTGGCACAACAAACAGGACTAACCTCTCTTAGGCTGCTGGAGAGATTCCTGGGGGACATCTAGGAGGGAATGTCTGAGCCGGTAAGAGGGGTGTTTGAGGGGCCACCAATGTTTCTGCCAGTGCAGGAGGCGGCAGAGACTGAGTACTGGCAAGGGGGTCTGGAGGACTTGTTGGACTTTAACACTCCGAGCCTGGGGGAGTTTGAGGGAGTGGGAGGTAAAGCCCTCTACAACCTCTGCATTAAGGTTAGGAACACTAGGAGCCTGGGGGAGTTTGAGGACGTGGGAGGTAAAGCCTTCCACAACCTCTGCATTAAGGTGAGGAACACTAGGAGCCTGGGGGAGTTTGAGGACGTGGGAGGTAAAGCCTTCCACAACCTCTGCATTAAGGTGAGGAACACTAGGAGCCTGGAGGAGTTTGAGGACGTGGGAGGTAAAGCCCTCTACAACCTCTGCATTAAGGTGAGGAACACTAGGAGCCTGGGGGAGTTTGAGGGAGTGGGAGGTAAAGCCTTCCACAACCTCTGCATTAAGGTTAGGAACATTAGGAGCCTGGGGGAGTTTGAGGGAGTGGGAGGTAAAGCCTTCTACAACCTCTGCATTAAGGTTAGGAACATTAGGAGCCTGGAGGAGTTTGAGGGGTGGGAGGTAAAGCCTTCTACAACCTCTGCATTAAGGTTAGGAACACTAGGAGCCTGGAGGAGTTTGAGGGGGTGGGAGGTAAAGCCTCTACAACCTCTGCATTAAGGTTAGGAACACTAGGAGCCTGGGGGAGTTTGAGGACGTGGGAGGTAAAGCCTTGCATTAGTGAGGAACACAACCTCTCCACAACCTCTAAGGTTAGGAACATTAGGAGCCTGGGGGAGTTTGAGGGAGTGGGAGGTAAAGCCTTCTACAACCTCTGCATTAAGGTTAGGAACATTAGGAGCCTGGGGGAGTTTGAGGGAGTGGGAGGTAAAGCCTTCTACAACCTCTGCATTAAGGTTAGGAACATTAGGAGCCTGGGGGAGTTTGAGGACGTGGGAGGTAAAGCCTTCTACAACCTCTGCATTAAGGTTAGGAACATTAGGAGCCTGGGGGAGTTTGAGGACGTGGGAGGTAAAGCCTTCCACAACCTCTGCATTAAGGTTAGGAACATTAGGAGCCTGGAGGAGTTTGAGGACGTGGGAGGTAAAGCCTTCCACAACCTCTGCATTAAGGTTAGGAACATTAGGAGCCTGGAGGAGTTTGAGGGAGTGGGAGGTAAAGCCTTCCACAACCTCTGCATTAAGGTTAGGAACATTAGGAGCCTGGAGGAGTTTGAGGACGTGGGAGGTAAAGCCTTCCACAACCTCTGCATTAAGGTTAGGAACACTAGGAGCCTGGGGGAGTTTGAGGACGTGGGAGGTAAAGCCTTCCACAACCTCTGCATTAAGGTGAGGAACACTAGGAGCCTGGGGGAGTTTGAGGACGTGGGAGGTAAAGCCTTCCACAACCTCTGCATTAAGGTGAGGAACACTAGGAGCCTGGGGGAGTTTGAGGACGTGGGAGGTAAAGCCTTCCACAACCTCTGCATTAAGGTGAGGAACACTAGGAGCCTGGGGGAGTTTGAGGACGTGGGAGGTAAAGCCCTCTACAACCTCTGCATTAATGCGAGGAACATTAGGAGCCTAACAGGAGTGAAGGCACATCAGTGGCAGGGGGTATGTGGGGTGGAGAGTATGGTGGGTTTTAGATGGAGGGGACTCTACAAACTCCCAGTACCAAAGAGGACAGGGGACCTCCAGTAGACGGTTCTACATGGAGCCCTGGCCACTGACAGCTGGTAGGCATGGGTTGAACCCGGGAATTGGACAGGAGTGTCCTTTCTGCGTCATGAGTGAAACTATGATTAGTTTTATGTTTGCTCAGACAAAGTTGGCGATTTGGCTAACAAGGAGGAACAGGGTCTTTTACTATTATTTAATGGGATGGTCTCTGCGCGCCTTAGGGTGGAATTCGAGTTCTATTAAATTATAAAAAGGGTGTAGATGTTTCAGGATATATGGTGTGTCGGAGGGGGGGGGGGGTCTGTACAGCTGGGGAAGATGGGTTGGATATATGGCTGTAGAAGTGGTGAGGTTTTGGTAATTGTGTGGTGTTGTTTTGTATCGTGTGGTAGAGGGCCAGGTGAGTATGCAGTACAGGGGATATTTATTTGTAAATGGGGTGGGGGGGGTGGTGGTGGTTGTGGGGTTTTAATGAAACGAGGACGACCAAATGTATCTCTCTTTCGCTCTCGCTCTCGCTCTCTCTCTCTCTCTCGCTCTCTGTGAGACCTTTACTATTTAATATCAAGGTAATTTCCATATTATAGATTAGTAAAAGACAGACAGTCTGAAGGAACTGTGTTTGCAGTCTTCTCGCTGGAGTTTGACTGGTGTTTATTTATATAAAAGTTTGACATTTTAGAGTGCACCTGTGAGATTCTAGAAGTGGAGATGCCGTGGTTCACGCTGTGGCATTTAGCAGCTGTGTGTTGCTATGGTCACGTCCTTTAATTAACAGGAACAGGAACCACAGGAAGAGATAGCTAGAGAGACATTAGGGCTGGGCGGTATGCCACATGTGACTAAATACCAGTATTGATGAAAGACAGACCAGTTTGGGTTTTAGTTGTACATTCTATAACAGTATTTCAATGAGATCACGGTCAACGCGGTGTGTCACGGATGGGTGTCCCATTAGCAACGGTTGTTGCTAATGTGCACTAATGTGACTAGAATGAGGTTGTAAACAACAGCCCACTTTTCCGGGACATAGACATGTCTGATATGGGCAGAAAGCTTAAATTATTGTTAATCTAACTGCAGTTTCCAATTTACAGTAGCTATTACAGTGAAAAAATACCATGCTATTGTTTGAGGAGAGTGCGCCAACAACAACAACAACAACAACAACAACAACAACAACAGCAACAACAACAACAACAACAACATTTTATCACAGCAACTGGTTTGATTACATTCACCTCTGAAGGTAAATATTGTACGTACACAACCGTTCAACAGTTTGGGGTCACTTAGAAATGTCTTTGTTTTTGAAAGAAAATGAAAAAAATTGTCCGTCAAATTGATCAGAAATAGACATTGTTAACCTCTCTGGAATCGTTCAGGACGTGAGCTACCTACCTCTCAACAGCCAGTGAAACTGCAGGGCGCTAAATTCAAAACAACATAAATCCCACAATTAAAATTCCTCAAACATAGAAGTATTTTACACAATTTTAAAGATAAGCTTCTCGTTAATCCAGCCACAGTGTTTGATTTCAAAACGCTTTTCGGGGAAAGCACAGCATAGCATTATGTTAAGTCAGCAACTAGTCACAGAAAGCATTCAGCCATTTTCCAACCAAAGAGAGGAGTCGCAAAAAGCAGAAATATAGATAAAATTAATCACTAACCTTTGATGATCTTCATCAGATGACACTCATAGGACTTCATGTTACACAATACATGTATGTTTTGTTTGATAAAGGTCATACTTACTTCCAAAAAGCAACAGACAAACAGAGAACACAGGTATAAATACACACAGGGGTAATGGGAAGATGGGCGACACCTGGAGGGGAGATCACAAGGACAGGTGAAACAGATCAGGTCGTGACACAACTGGCAGCTTCATTAAATAGTACCCGCAAAACACCCGTCTCAAAGTCAACAGTGAAGGGCGACTCCGGATACTGGCCTTCTAGGCAGAGTTGCAAAGAAAAAGCCATATCTCAGACTGGCCAATAAGAAGAAAATATATCCGATCTCTGTCTCTCTCTCTCTCTCTCTCTCTCTCTCTCTATTTCTCGCTCTCTGTCTCTCTCTCTCTCTCTCTCTCTCTCTCTCTCTCTCTCTCTCTCTCTCTCTCTCTCTCTGTCTCTCTCTTTCCCTCTCTCTGTCTCTCTCTCTCTCTCCATGCTTTTCCACACAGACCAAGCCCTACCCCCATCACTCCAAGGAGCATGTTTGTTTTTTTTTCTTGACCACAAGACCAGTTCGTTCTGTCTGCATGGAATCGCTAGACTCAATAAAGTTGTTTTACGAGAGTGACAAGTGTCTAAAGGAACTGAAAGAGTTCAGCCTTAACTCTGGAAAGAGATGTGCTGTCTGTCAATTCAATTCAATTCAATTCAAGGGGCTTTATTGGCATGGGAAACATGTGTTAACATTGCCAAAGCAAGTGAGGTAGACAACATACAAAGTGAATATATAAAGTGAAAAACAACAAAAATTAACAGTAAACATTACACATACAGAAGTTTAAAAACAGTAAAGACATTACAAATCTCTGTCTGTCTCTTACTCTGTATTTCTCCCCCAGTTTAACTGTGTTAGCTGTTATTCTAATCAGAGTCAGAGCCCCACAAGTGTCACGGGACTGAAGGTAAATGGTATTGGTTTAGAAACCGGAAGTAAGAACGTAGTTTTGTGCCCCAAAAAAGGCTTATGTACTGTATGTGTAAAAAATATATATATTTTTCCAGATTTTTTAAATGTTTATGTCTCCTAGATTTACGACAAACATCTAGTTTCTTATGATTTATTTTTAGACGGTGTCTTTTGTCATTTATTGAAGGTGTTCAATGTGTTTCTATTGGCTTTAGAAGTAACGAACAAAATCAATATATATATATATTTTTTAATGTACCTATAAATTAAAAATCAAGTAGCTAAATGACCAATATTATGACCGTCTTAATAAAATAATCCCATATTTCAGTTTAGCACTCTCCTCTCCCCTCCTCTCCCCTCCTCTCCTCTCCTCTCCTCTCCTCTCCTCTCCTCTCCTCTCCTCTCCCCTCTCCTCTCCTCTCTCTCCTCTCCCTCTCCTCTCCTCTCCTCTCCCCTCCCCTCCCCTCCTCTCCTCTCCTCTCCTCTCCTCTCCCCTCCCCTCCCCTCTTCCTCTCCTCTTTTCTCTTCTCCTCTCCCCTCAAACTCTAAGGAAGTATAGATCACCTGAAGCTTTATTGAAGAAACCTCAAGTGGATAAAGGATAGACCGAACAGCTGCCTGGTGATAGATACACAAGATATTGTGCTTAATAAACCAGGAATTTATGTTTGGAAACTGAATGTTTCGAGCGAAGTCAAACTTCCTTAAACAATACGCCCTTTAAAGCTTGACTTTAAATTAGCTTTGCAAAGAGAACGAGCCGTCTAGCGAGTAAATATGAATATCGCACAATCATAATGAGCCAAATGACTGTCACTTTTAGTAATTAAACTTGATTGATTCTCTGCATTATTGTTATTAATTGTGTCATGAAATATTCATTATGTAAATTGAGAGAGTCGTGGGGTTCTGAGGGGTTTGAATTCCAATCAGTTCCCTTCACTGTAAAGTCATTAACTGGAACAGGGAATGTGAATAACGTTATTCGGTGGCCCCTGCTCCCTATTGTAGGTATTCTCAGCCGTAGAACCCAGGCCGCAGTTGTTGGGTGTTGCTGGAGGAGAAGGTAGTTGGTGATTGATGAAATTGGCGATCAGACGATTGATTTCAGAGCGGAGTGAGACGTAACATTTTGCTTCCAGCAGCATAGACAGAGTCACACAGAGTCACACACACAGCATAGACAGAGTCACACACACAGTATAGACAGAGTCACACATACAGTATAGACAGAGTCACACACTGAGACACACACACAGTATAGACTGAGACACACACACAGTATAGACTGAGACACACACACAGTATAGACTGAGACACACACACAGTATAGACTGAGACACACACACAGTATAGACAGAGTCACACACACAGTATAGACAGAGACACACACACAGTATAGACAGAGTCACACACTGAGACACACACACAGTATAGACAGAGTCACACACACAGTATAGACAGAGTCACACACACAGTATAGACAGAGTCACACACACATCATAGACAGAGTCACACACTGAGACACACACACAGTATAGACAGAGTCACACACACAGTATAGACAGAGTCACACACACAGTATAGACAGAGTCACACACACAGCATAGACAGAGTCACACACACAGTATAGACAGAGTCACACACACAGTATAGACAGAGTCACACACACAGTATAGACAGAGTCACACACACAGTATAGACAGAGACACACACACAGTATAGACAGAGTCACACACACAGTATAGACAGAGTCACACACACAGTATAGACAGAGACACACACACAGCATAGACAGAGTCACACACACAGTATAGACAGAGACACACACTGAGACACACACACAGTATAGACAGAGTCACACACACAGTATAGACAGAGACACACACTGAGACACACACACAGTATAGACAGAGTCACACACACAGTATAGACAGAGTCACACACACAGTATAGACAGAGACACACACACAGTATAGACAGAGTCACACACACAGTATAGACAGAGTCACACACACAGCATAGACAGAGTCACACACACAGTATAGACAGACATACACACACAGTATAGACAGAGTCACACACACAGTATAGACAGACACACACACAGAGACACACACACACAGCATAGACAGACACACACACACACAGTATAGACTGAGACACACACACAGTATAGACAGAGTCACACACACAGTATAGACAGACATACACACAGTATAGACAGACACACACACAGAGACACACACACACAGCATAGACAGACACACACACACACAGTATAGACTGAGACACACACAGAGACACACACACAGCATAGACAGACACACACAGCATAGACAGACATACACACACAGTATAGATTGAGACACACACATCATAGACTGAGACACACACAGAACACACACACAGCATAGACACACACACACACACACACACACACACACACACACACACACACACACACACACACACACACACACACACACCATAGACAGAGACAGAGACACACACACAGCAAGTGTCAGATTGATTGAGTTGTGGAGGATCTGTGGAATTGTGTGTGTGTGCGTGTAATGTGTGTGTGTGTGTGTGTGTTGTGTGTTTGTGTGTGTGTGTGTGTGTGTGTGTGTGTGTGTGTGTGTCTATGCTGTGAGTGTGTCTCTGTGTGTGTCTCAGTCTATGATGTGTGTGTGTCTCAGTCTAGCAACTGTGTGTGTATGTCTGTCTATGCTGTGTGTGTCTGTCTATGCATTATTTTACTCTTATATACAGTATGTATTTTACTCTATATATACTGTATGTATTTTACTCTTATATACTGTATGTATTTTACTCTTATATACTGTATGTATTTTACTCTGTATGTATTTACTCTTATATACTGTATGTATTTTACTCTTATATACTGTATGTATTTACTCTTATATACTGTATGTATTTTACTCTTATATACTGTATGTATTTACTCTTATATACTGTATGTATTTTACTCTTATATACTGTATCTATTTTACTCTTATATACTGTATGTATTTTACTCTTATATACAGTATGTATTTTACTCTTATATACTGTATGTATTTTACTCTTATATACTGTATGTATTTACTCTTATATACTGTAGTTAACTCTTATATACTGTATTTATTTTACTCTTATTTTACCATGTGAGTTGATTTAAGAACACATTCAGTTACTGTGTAGACCAGAATAGCTACAGGAGGGGACGGAGGATTTAGTCACCAGTGTTAACTCCCAGCTCTAACATCAGATCTTTAGTGACCACAGAAAACACCCCCCGTTTCAAACCCCGTCCAATAAGGGGGAAATAGGAAGAAATGTCCACAGATCTCAACTGTGTTCAATAGGCCTTCTAGACTGAGGTTTAATTCCAGATTATAAGCCAGTGGTTTTGGAATTCCCATCGTTAGAGTATGGTCCTGTTCATGATATACCAGACAACAGACACGTGGCCACGTTCATAAACAGTGCCATCGTTTTACGTCTTACCTCACTACTACTACCTCTAATTTTTCCAGATCCCACTGTCTCATCTGCCCAGCCATGCAATATATAAACTTGATCTCCACTGTGAAATACCATCTAGACGTTACCTCCGACATTGCTCATTGTTGCAATATTCTCTTCCATCTCCACTCTGTCCCATAATAGTGGAAGTGTTGGGAGTCCGAGAGAGACTGACAGCTTTTTCTCAGCCAGTCGAAATCATGAATCAGCAGCATTTTATGAACTTATAAAAATAGACGTTGATAGAAAGATGGAATAAGGTAAAACAAAATGAAATTTAGCTAGTTTTTCTGTCTTTCCAGCTTCAATCTGAAGTGTTCGCTGTGTCGTTGTCATGTCTGACCTTAGTTCCTTTTTTATGTCTCTGTTTTAGTTTGGTCAGGGCGTGAGTTGGGGTGGGCATTCTGTGTGTTCTAAGTTTTGTATTTCTATGTTTGGCCTGGTGTGGTTCCCAATCAGAGGCAGCTAGCTGTTTATCGTTGTCTCTGATTGAGAACCAGTTCAGCCTGTTTTTCCCACTATGATTTGTGGGTAGTTGTTTCCTGTTTTTGTGTTTTGTCACCTAATAGGACTGTTTCGTTTTTTTGCGTGTTTTCTCCTTTGTTATTTTTTGTGTTCAGTTTAATAAATATAACATGGAATTCAAGCTGCGCATTGGTCCGATCCTTATTGGTCAGGAGGAACATCGTTACAGTCGTTGGCTAGCTACGAACATTTTTGTTTTCCATAGCAACCTGCAAGTTCTGGAACTGTCAATCATGGTCGTTTTGCTTTACATGGTAGTTAAAACCAATCGAAAGTGACAGAAAAACTTGACAACCAGTGTTAACATGTAGCATCACGTTTTGTTGAAAAAAATACAGAAAGCTTTGGGAAGAATATTGTTTTTAATGCTGTTAACCCTTTGTGGGAAAGCAAAATACACGTGTGGTGTATGGTGGTGGTCTACACTACGTCTCTCGGCTTTCTCCTGGCTATAATCCTGTACAGACACACATTTTTAATTTTAATTTTACCTTTATTTTACTAGGCAAGTCAGAGAACAAATTCTTATTTTCAATGACGGCCTAGGAAGGTAAAGTTGTGCCTGTTCAGGGGCAAAGCGACGATTTGTACCTTGTCGGCTTGGGGATTTGAACTTGCAGCCTTCCGTTTTAGTGCTCTAACCACTAAGTACATGACCTCTCATCTGTTATTGCCAGTGGTGTAATGTGTAAAAAATACTTTTAAGTACTACTTAGTAGTTTTCAGTATTTGTTTACTTTTTTATATTTTGACAACTGTTACTTCTCTACATTCCTACGAAAATAATGTACTTTTTACTCCAAACATTTATCGTTGTAACGGGGAGACGGACCAAAATGCAACGTGGTTATAGAGTTCAACATCTTTAATATAGAAGAGAACACTACAAAATACAAAACAATAAATGTGAAAAAACTAAACAGTCCCTATCTGGTGCAATGACAGAAGTAACAAAATAAATACCCAAGAATATGGCTGCCTAAATATGGTTTAATCAGAGACAACGATAAAAGCTGCCTCTAATTGAGAACCAATCTAGGCAACCATAGACCTACAAACTACCTAGAAAGGAAACATAAACATAAACATACAAAAAACCTAGACTAGACAAACACATAACTCCCCATGTCACACCCTGACCTAACCAAGATAATAAAGAAAACAGAGATAACTAAGGCCAGGGCGTAACACTCGTTACATTGTGAATGCTTAGCAGGACAGGAAAATGGTCCAATTTTTTAAAAAAAATTTAGTTAACTAGGCAAGTCAGTTATTAAGAACAAATTCTTATTTACAATGACGGCCTACACCGACCAAACCCAAACAACGCTGGGCCAATTGTGCGCCGCCCTATGGGACTCCTAATCACAGCCAATTATGATCCAGTCTAACACTGAGATTCACGCACTTATCAACATAACATCGCTGGTCCTCCCAAATGCCTATTTTACAGGGTGACTTTCGCTTTTACTTGAGTCATGTTCTTTTGTGTACTTTTTCTACACTACTGATTAGTTCTTATTAAATATGGACATTAGTCATGTGTTTGCCCTATTGACATGGTGGCATTAGTCCTATCAGAACTCAGGATAAGACCCAGATGCAGACAGCTCGAATCACAGCAGTTTATTTACAAATCAGGGGGCAGGCAAACGACAGGTCTTGCAAGGGCAGGCAAACGACAGGTCAAGGGCAGGCAAACGACAGGTCAAGGGCAGGCAAACGACAGGTCTTGCAAGGGCAGGCAAACGACAGGTCAAGGGCAGGCAAACGACAGGTCAAGGGCAGGCAGAGGTCGGTAATCCAGGGCCAAATGTACAGAACGGCTCAAATAGAATGGTCCAAACCGGAAGAACTAGAAAACAGGGACTAAAGCGTACAGGAAAACCACACTGGTAGACTAGACAAGACAAACTGGCAACAGACAAACAGAAACCACGGGTATAAATACACAGGGGATAATGGGAACAAATGGGAGACACCTGGTGGGGGGGGGTGGAGATAAGCAACAGACAGGTGAATCAGATCAGGATGTGACAGTATCAGGTTATATCTCCAGGTTAGACCTCCAGGTTATATCTCCAGGTTAGACCAGTCTCCATAGTTGGCAGTTCTCCTCTGCTATATCATGATCAGATCAGGATGGGACAGTATCAACTCAACCCTCTCCATAGTTGGCAGTTCTCCTCTCTGCTATATCATGATCAGATCAGGATGGGACAGTATCAACTCAACCCCTCTCCATAGTTGGCAGTTCTCCTCCTCTGCTATATCATGATCAGATCAGGATGGGACAGTATCAACTCAACCCTCTCCATAGTTGGCAGTTCTCCTCTCTGCTATATCATGATCAGATCAGGATGGGACAGTATCAACTCAACCCTCTCCATAGTTGGCAGTTCTCCTCTCTGCTATATCATGATCAGATCAGGATGGGACAGTATCAACTCAACCCTCTCCATAGTTGGCAGTTCTCCTCTCTGCTATATCATGATCAGATCAGGATGGGACAGTATCAACTCAACCCTCTCCATAGTTGGCAGTTCTCCTCTCTGCTATATCATGATCAGATCAGGATGGGACAGTATCAACTCAACCCTCTCCATAGTTGGCAGTTCTCCTCTCTGCTATATCATGATCAGATCAGGATGGGACAGTATCAACTCAACCCTCTCCATAGTTGGCAGTTCTCCTCTGCTATATCATGATCAGATCAGGATGGGACAGTATCAACTCAACCCTCTCCATAGTTGGCAGTTCTCCTCTCTGCTATATCATGATCAGATCAGATGGGACAGTATCAACTCAACCCTCTCCATAGTTGGCAGTTCTCCTCTCTGCTATATCATGATCAGATCAGGATGGGACAGTATCAACTCAACCCTCTCCATAGTTGGCAGTTCTCCTCTCTGCTATATCATGATCAGATCAGGATGGGACAGTATCAACTCAACCCTCTCCATAGTTGGCAGTTCTCCTCTCTGCTATATCATGATCAGATCAGGATGGGACAGTATCAACTCAACCCTCTCCATAGTTGGCAGTTCTCCCTCTCTGCTATATCATGATCAGATCAGGATGGGACAGTATCAACTCAACCCTCTCCATAGTTGGCAGTTCTCCTCTCTGCTATATCATGAGATCAGATCAGGATGGGACAGTATCAACTCAACCCTCTCCATAGTTGGCAGTTCTCCTCTCTGCTATATCATGATCAGATCAGGATGGGACAGTATCAACTCAACCCTCTCCATAGTTGGCAGTTCTCCTCTCTGCTATATCATGATCAGATCAGGATGGGACAGTATCAACTCAACCCTCTCCATAGTTGGCAGTTCTCCTCTCTGCTATATCATGATCAGATCAGGATGGGACAGTATCAACTCAACCCTCTCCATAGTTGGCAGTTCTCCTCTCTGCTATCATGCTGGCTCTACCCCTCACCCATGGTAGAGCACTAGATACCGTAGCAGGGTGACTTTTTTAAACCACTTCCTTGCCAGAAGGTTCCTTCTTTGTTATAGAGCCAGAAAGATTGGATAAGTGGTTTATCCATACATCTCTGTTTTGGATAGACAGTTTGTTTAGTGTTTTAGCAATTTTCCCAGGAAGTGGTCAAGTAGACTGTGATTCAGTGAAAAAGGGGAAGGTTAATAGCATGTCCTATTGGCTTCTTTCCGTTGACCGTTTGGGCTGTGTTCCAACAGTCTTACCTGGCTTCTCTTCCTCATTCCTCTAGAGACTAAGATGTGAAAGCACTTATGGATGAAAGCCCTCCTTGTCTTAACTGCTTTTTAGCTCTTTGGGGAGCATCATTCCCACACTTCCTCCAGCAGGTCAGCCTAGGTGTCGAGCAGGTTTCTCCTTGGTTCAGTTTCATTCCAAACCCGGTTTGCTTTGTAATTGCATTATTTTCAACCAGGGATCCATAGGGCACGATATAGTGACATACATAGGCCGTATGGGACACCAACCACTTCCAATTATGTTTTTCTACTTCTGTTGTGTTCTGCCTCTTAGTCCAGTCCATTCACCTATCCGTGATCCTAAACGAAAGGAGACGAACAAAGGAAGTAGTGTTTGACTTTTAAGGAAGCAGTGGAAGTGTACAGGAAAGGTTGATTATCTCCCAAATTGGGACCCTATTCCTCATATGGTGTAATACATTGGACCCCCTCTGGTCAAAAGGAGTGCACTACAAAGGGAATACGGTGCAATTGGGGACACAAAGGTTGTGTCAACAGATTAAGCTCCCTGTGCTTACAAACGCCAGGGTACAACTCTGACCTCATCACACCCCAGGGGTACAACTCTGCCCTCATCAAATGCCAGGGTACAACTCTGACCTCTTCACACTCCAGGGTGCAAAACTCTCACCTCATCACACCCCAGGGTAAAACTCTGCCCTCATCAAACGCCAGGGTACAACTCTCACATCATCACACCCCAGGATAAAACTCTCACCTCATCACACCCCATGGTAAAACTCTGACATCATCACACCCCAGGATAAAACTCTCACCTCATCACACCCCAGGATAAAACTCTCACATCATCACACCCCAGGATAAAACTCTGACATCATCACACCCCAGGATAAAACTCTGACATCATCACACCCCAGGATAAAACTCTGACATCATCACACCCCAGGATAAAACTCTGACATCATCACACCCCAGGATAAAACTCTGACATCATCACACCCCAGGATAAAACTCTGACATCATCACACCCCAGGATAAAACTCTGACATCATCACACCCCAGGATAAAACTCTGACATCATCACACCCCAGGATAAAACTCTGACATCATCACACCCCAGGATAAAACTCTGACATCATCACACCCCAGGATAAAACTCTCACCTCATCACACCCCAGGATAAAACTCTCACCTCATCACACCCCAGGATAAAACTCTCACCTCATCACACCCCAGGATAAAACTCTGACATCATCACACCCCAGGATAAAACTCTGACATCATCACCCCAGGATAAAACTCTGACATCATCACACCCCAGGATAAAACTCTCACCTCTTCACACCCCAGGATAAAACTCTCACCTCTTCACACCCCAGGGTAAAACTCTCACCTCATCACACCCCAGGATAAAACTCTCACTTCATCACACCCCAGGATAAAACTCTCACATCATCACACCCCAGGATAAAACTCTCACTTCATCACACCCCAGGATAAAACTCTCACATCATCACACCCCAGGGTAAAACTCTCACCTCATCACACCCCAGGATAAAACTCTCACTTCATCACACCCCAGGATAAAACTCTCACATCATCACACCCCAGGATAAAACTCTCACTTCATCACACCCCAGGATAAAACTCTCACATCATCACACCCCAGGATAAAACTCTCACATCATCACACCCCAGGATAAAACTCTCACCTCATCACACCCCAGGATAAAACTCTCACATCATCACACCCCAGGATAAAACTCTCACCTCATCACACCCCAGGATAAAACTCTCACATCATCACACCCCAGGATAAAACTCTCACCTCATCACACCCCAGGATAAAACTCTCACCTCATCACACCCCAGGATAAAACTCTCACCTCATCGCACCCCAGGGTAAAACTCTGACATCACAATTCTGAAAATAAATGAGAGGGACCAAGGACAGGGGAGGATTTTATAGCCAGTAATATTCTCAGAAACAGCCATGTTGTGAACTAACATGTCGTTTTCTCTCTGTTTTCTTTTTCTCCTCTCAACTGATGACATCACTCATTGCTCAATTCCTCAACCACAGGTAAGCACATTATGGCCTTGAGTCTGTGTGTGTGTGTGTGTGTGTGTGTGTGTGTGTGCATGTGTGTGTGTGTGTGTGTGTGTGTGCGTGCGTGCGTGTGCGTGTGTGCGTGTGTGTGTGTGTGTGTGTGTGTGTGTGTGTGTGTGTGTGTGTGCGTAAGCGATCCCTCCGCTCCCATGTGTGTCAAGGAGCTGATGGGAACAGTGTGGCGGTCATAATGGAGGGAAGAGAGAGAGAGAGGGAATCTTATGGTGTCAGCCAGGTTTATAATTCACCCATTTATCGATCGGCTCCCTAATTAATGTCATTATTTATCTTTGAATCCCAAGGACGGGAGACGAGGAGGCTGAGTGCCTTCAGTCAAGAGTCAGAGACTATGTGCCACATGCCTATCCCCTATAGAGTGCATTCGGAAGGTATTCAGACCCCTTGACTTTTCCCTAAATTCTTTACGTTGCAGCCTTATTGTAAAATGGATTAAATAAACATTTTCCTCATCAATCTGCACACAATACCCCATAATAACATCACAATACCCCATAATGACATCACAATACCCCATAATGACATCACAATACCCCATAATGACATCACAATAACCCATAATGACATCACAATACCCCAGATTGACAAAGAGAAAACAGGTTTTTAGAAATGTTTGCAAATTAATTAAATAATAAAAAACAGAAATACCTTATTTACATAAGTATTCAGACCCTTTGCTATGAGACTGATATTGATCTCAGGTGCATCCTGTTTCCATTGATCATCCTTGAGATGTTTCTACAACTTGATTGGAGTTCACCTGTGGTAAATTCAATTGATTGGACATGGTTTGGAAAGGCACACACCTGTCTATATAAGGTCCCACAGTTGACAGTGCACGTCAGAGCAAAAACCAAGTCATGAGGTCAAAGGAATTGTCTGTAGAGCTCCGAGACAGGATTGTGTCGAGGCACCGATCTGGGGAAGGGTACCAAAAATGTCTGCAGTATTGAACTTCCCCAGAACACAGTGGCCTCCATCATTCTTTAATGGAAGAAATGTGGAACCACCAAGACTCTTCCTAGAGCTGGCCGCCCGGACAAACTGATCAATCAGGGGAGAAGGGCCTTGGTCAGGAGGTGACCAAGAACCTGATGGTCACTCTGACAGAGCTTCAGAGTTCCTCTGTGGAAGCCAGACGGAAGCCACTCCTCAGTAAAAGGCACACGACCGTCTGCTTGAGTTTGCCAAAAGGTAGCTAAAGAGAAAAAAAGATTGTCTGGTCTGGATGAAACAAGATTGAACTGTTTCGCCTGAATGCCAAGCGTCACATCTGGAGGAAGCCATCCCTACGGTGAAGCATGGTGGTGGCAGCGTCATGCAGTGAGGATGTTTTTCAGCGGCAGGGACTGGGAGACTAGTCAGATGAAAGATGAACGGAGCAAAGTACAGAGAGATCCCTGTTGAAAACCTGCTCCAAAGAGCTTGAGACTGGGACGAAGTTTCACCTTCCAACAGGACAATGACCTAAGCACACACAGCCAAGACAACATGGGAGTGGCTTCCGGGACAGGTCTCTGAATGTCCTTGAGTGGCCCAGCCAGAG
>NC_068448.1:79624067-79631567 GCF_023373465.1 Oncorhynchus keta
CAATTGGAACCATAGATATTCCAGACTTTATCAATTCCAGTTCTACCCCACACCTTGGGGATATATATATACATATATTTATTTGTATTGACCCAGAGAAGACCCTGTTTTATGGCCTAACTATGATTTACCCAGAGTCCTTTGTGATGACTGACAGGATTAGGGAACCCACTGTGACAGAGAGAGAAGGTCAGGGTATGGTCCCAAATCGCACCCTAAATCGCACCCTCTGGTCAAATGTAGTGCACTACATAGGGAATAGGGTGTAATTGGGGTCTTAACGCTTGACAGGTCATTTAGTGCAGATCACAGTGTCTTTCTCACAATAACATGACACTCACACTGAGGTATGACACACACACACACACACACACACACACACACACACACACACACACACACACACACACACACACACACACACACACACACACACACACACACACACACACACACACACACACACACACACACACACACTGAGAGGCATGCCACCAAAGCCTCCATGATGTTGACACTAATATATGCCATAATAATATATGGCATTTAGCAGACTTTTATCCAAAGCGACTTACAGTCAGGTGTGCATACATTCTACGATGGGTGGTCCCGGGATCGAACCCACTACCCTGGCGTTAACTGAGCTACAGAAGGACCACTAGTTCAAGGTATGATCTCAGGTGTGTTTTTTTCTGGTGGGAATCTGATCAGAACGTATTTCCTGATCAGAATGTATTTCCTGATCAGAATGTATTTCCTGATCAGAATGTATTTCCTGATCAGAATGTATTTCCTGATCAGAATGTATTTCCTGATCAGAATGTATTTCCTGATCAGAATGTATTTCCTGATCAGAACGTATTTCCTGATCGGAACGTATTTCAGCGTGGAGGAAATACGTACTGCAGGAACGTCCTCTAATCAAATGGAATCATCAGGACAGGTTGTGTTTGTGCCACATTAAAAGGTAATGCATGTTAAAAAAAACATGACCCAATCTTTCCTAGTCTACTAATCAAATCAAATCAAATGTATTTATATAGCCCTTCGTACATCAGCTGATGTCTCAAAGTGCTGTACAGAAACCCAGCCTAAAACCCCAAACAGCAAGCAATGCAGGTGTAGAAGCACGTTGGCTAGGAAAAACTCCCTAGAAATGCCAAAACCTTGGAAGAAACCTAGAGAGGCTAGACAGGCTATGTGTGGTGGCCAGTCCTCTTCTGGCTGTGCCGGGTGGAGATTATAACAGAACATGGCCAAGATGTTCAAATGTTCATAAATGACCAGCATGGTCGAATAATAATAAGGCAGAACAGTTGAAACTGGAGCAGCAGCACGGCCAGGTGGACTGGGGACAGCAAGGAGTCATCATGTCAGGTAGTCCTGGGGCATGGTCCTAGGGCTCACGTCCTCCGAGCGAGAGAAAGAAAGAGAGAAGGAGAGAATTAGAGAACGCACACTTCGATTCACACAGGCACCGAATAGGACAGGAGAAGTATTCCAGATATAACAAACTGACCCTAGCCCCCCGACACATAAACTACTGCAGCATAAATACTGGAGGGGTCAGGAGAGGCCATAGAGATCATACAGTATATTAAATCAATGATTTATATTTTAATATTCATATAATAACTATAATTACACCTAGGCTATAAAATAAAGTAAAATATGCATGCTCTTATAAATCTACTTTCACCCCCTGGATACAGCTGATATTTTGGTGATATAACTAGAAGTTTGTCTGAACAAAAATGTTTCCACAACCGTTGTGCAGTGATGACTGGTATCGCAAAGAGGGTTAGGGATGCCTCCTAGTGCCGTCTGTCTGTCTGTCTGTCTGTCTGTCTGTCTGTCTGTCTGTCTGTCTGTCTGTCTGTCTGTCTGTCTGTCTGTCTGTCTGTCTGTCTGATATCTGTCTGTCTGTCTGTCTGTCTGTCTGTCTGTCTGTCTGTCTGTCTGTCTGATATCTGTCTGATATCTGTCTGTCTGTCTGTCTGTCTGTCTGTCTGTCTGTCTGTCTGTCTGTCTGTCATCTGTCTATCTGCCTGCCTGTCTGTCTGTCTGTCTGTCTGTCTGTCTGTCTGTCTGTCTGTCTGTCTGTCTGTCTGTCTGTCTGGATATCTGTCTGTCTGTCTGTCTGGATATATGTCTGGATATATGTCTGTCTGTCTGTCTGTCTAGATATCTGTCTGTCTGTCTGTCTGTCTGTCTGTCTGTCTGTCTGTCTGTCTGTCTGTCTGGATATCTGTCTGTCTGTCTGTCTGTCTGTCTGTCTGTCTGTCTGTCTGTCTGTCTGTCTGGATATCTGTCTGTCTGGTCTGTCTGTCTGTCTGTCTGTCTGTCTGTCTGTCTGGATATATGTCTGTCTGTCTGTCTGTCTGTCTGTCTGTCTGTCTGTCTGTCTAGATATCTGTCTGTCTGTCTGTCTGTCTGTCTGTCTGTCTGTCTGTCTGTCTGTCTGTCTGTCTGTCTGGATATATGTCTGGATATATGTCTGTCTGTCTGTCTAGATATCTGTCTGTCTGTCTGTCTGTCTGTCTGTCTGTCTGTCTGTCTGTCTGTCTGTCTGTCTGGATATCTGTCTGTCTGTCTGTCTGTCTGTCTGTCTGTCTGTCTGTCTGTCTGTCTGTCTGTCTGTCTGTCTGTCTGGATATATGTCTGTCTGTCTGCCTGTCTAGATATCTGTCTGTCTGTCTGTCTGTCTGTCTGTCTGTCTGTCTGTCTGTCTGTCTGTCTGTCTGTCTGTCTGTCTGTCTGATATCTGTCTGATATCTGTCTGTCTGTCTGTCTGTCTGATATCTGTCTGTCTGTCAGTCTGTCTGTCTGATATCTGTCTGTCTGTCTGTCTGTCTGTCTGATATCTGTCTGTCTGTCTGTCTGTCTGTCTGTCTGATATCTGTCTGTCTGTCTGTCTGTCTGTCTGATATCTGTCTGTCTGTCTGGCCACCCAGCTTTTTTTTGGGTTGAAATATATTTATTCAGTGGACCCCCCCTGCGAACCTCGTTATACGCCCCCATACATCTGAATACCAACTACTGAGAAGTGTTTTTCTAAATCCGAATCGGCCCCTATATGATCATAAGGATTTCCTCATATAAACTAAATATATTTAATATTTAATTTTTAAAAATCATTTTAACCCAGAATCAGTCAAATAAATTGTAACCCACAGAAGAGATATTTTTTTGTAATTCTCAATAGGTTCAGGGCTTGGTGTACATCTCCTCAAGTCTATGTGGTGTAGAAGAGAGGGGAGGTTTTTAGCCAGCCCGACGTGACAGGAGGTATTCTGTGGACTGAGGAAGGTAAACATTTATAGGTGTCGGAGATAAAGCTTAATGGAGCAGAGTGAATAGTCCCTATGTCAACGTAGAGAACAAACACCTGATCAAACACCATAATACATTGTAATGCATCTTACCACTAGACACGTTCTACCGTGAATTCCAAATGGCACTCTATTCCCTCAAACGTAGTGCACTATATAGAGAATAGGGTGGAATTTAGGATGCACCTAGACTTTACACTATAATACATTATACCAACTAGGACGCTGTCCTGACAACCTGGAGATTGGAAGATCTGGGATGTGTCCCAAATGGAACACTATTCCCCATATAGTGCACCACTTTTTGAACCCTATTCCCTATATAGTGCACTACTTTTGACATGGGCCCATCTATAGTCTTTTAAGGGCCTGAGAGCTATACTCCGTTATACAGATGATGACAGGTTTTACTCCCTCTCCGTTATAAAGATGATATGTGATGATGAGAGGTTTTACTCCCTCTCCATTATAAAGATGATATGTGATGATGAGAGGTTTTACTCCCCTCTCCATTATAAAGATGATGTGTGATGATGAGAGGTTTTATTCTCCTCTCCGTTATAAAGATGATATGTGATGATGAGAGGTTTTACTCTCCTCTCCATTATAAAGATGATATGTGATGATGAGAGGTTTACTCCCCTCTCCATTATAAAGATGATGTGTGATGATGAGAGGTTTTATTCTCCTCTCCGTTATAAAGATGATATGTGATGATGAGAGGTTTTATTCTCCTCTCCGTTATAAAGATGATATGTGATGATGAGAGGTTTTACTCTCCTCTCCATTATAAAGATGATATGTGATGATGAGAGGTTTTACTCTCCTCTCCATTATAAAGATGATATGTGATGATGAGAGGTTTTACTCTCCTCTCCATTATAAAGATGATATGTGATGATGAGAGGTTTTACTCTCCTCTCCATTATAAAGATGATGTGTGATGATGAGAGGTTTTACTCTCCTCTCCATTATAAAGATGATATGTGATGATGAGAGGTTTTACTCTCCTCTCCATTATAAAGATGATATGTGATGATGAGAGGTTTTACTCTCCTCTCCATTATAAAGATGATATGTGATGATGAGAGGTTTTACTCTCCTCTCCGTTATAAAGATGATATGTGATGATAAAGATGACAGCCTCAGGGTTCTAGGGCTGAGGTATTCAAGTATCGTTAGTACTAGAACCTTGATAAGCCAGTGGTACTCAATAACTATTAGTGCTGTGACCTTGGCATTCTACTCTCCCATTGAGAGGAATAGGAAGCAAGTCGCAAATAACCAGTGAATACAAACGATTAAAGTATTTTTGGGGAAACACTGTTTTGGGACGAGGGAACACCACTCCGCATAGAAACCCAAGAATGCCTTAAGGGGGGTTGTATCCCAAAAGCAATCCTATTCCCAAAAATTAACTACATTTAGACAACAGGGGCGGCAGGGTAGCGTAGTCTAGCCTAGTGGTTAGAGTGTTAGAGTGCCAGTTCAAAACTCCCAAACTGGCAAGTCTGTCGTTCTGGAACCTGAACAAGGCAGTTAACCCACTGTTCCCAGGCCGTCATTGAAAATAAGAATTTGTTCTTTTAACTGACTTGCCTAGTTAAATAAAGGTAAAATAAAAATAAATAAAAGAACAAGAGTAGAGCCCTCTATAAGGGATAGGATGCCATTAGAAACGCGACCCTGTATCGATCAGATGTGGCCACTGCTATTTCTGGAACAATGACACAGGGGACCATAATGGATTGTACAAATATATATATTTTTTTTGTTCTACAAAGGGACTTGTAAAAAACATATCCTGCTGTGTTCCCCAAAGAGCACATTTCAGTAAAAAACAAAGTGCTTTATACAACCAGTCCTGGACTACAGGCTTTTCTCTCTTACACATCCAATTACACAACTAATGAAGTCCTCCAATTAGACCGCAGTAGGTTTAATTACACAACTAATGAAGTCCTCCAATTAGACCGCACAACTAATGAAGTCCTCCAATTAGACCGCAGTAGGTTTAATTACACAACTAATGAAGTCCTCCAATTAGACCGCAGTAGGTTTAATTACACAACTAATGAAGTCCTCCAATTAGACCTCAGTAGGTTTAATTACACAACTAATGAAGTCCTCCAATTAGACCACAGTAGGTTTAATTACACAACTAATGAAGTCCTCCAATTAGACCACAGTAGGTTTGATTACACAACTAATGAAGTCCTCCAATTAGACCACAGTAGGTTTAATTACACAACTAATGAAGTCCTCCAATTAGACCACAGTAGGTTTAATTACACAACTAATGAAGTCCTCCAATTAGACCGCAGTAGGTTTAATTACACAACTAATGAAGTCCTCCAATTAGACCGCAGTAGGTTTAATTACACAACTAATGAAGTCCTCCAATTAGACCGCAGTAGATTTAATTACACAACTAATGAAGTCCTCCAATTAGACCACAGTAGGTTTAATTACACAACTAATGAAGTCCTCCAATTAGACCGCAGTAGGTTTAATTACACAACTAATGAAGTCCTCCAATTAGACCACAGTAGGTTTAATTACACAACTAATGAAGTCCTCCAATTAGACCACAGTAGGTTTAATTACACAACTAATGAAGTCCTCCAATTAGACCACAGTAGGTTTGATTACACAACTAATGAATGGTTTAATTACACAACTAATGAAGTCCTCCAATTAGACCGCAGTAGATTTAATTACAACTAATGAAGTCCTCCAATTAGACCACAGTAGGTTTAATTACACAACTAATGAAGTCCTCCAATTAGACCGCAGTAGGTTTAATTACACAACTAATGAAGTCCTCCTAGACCGCAGTAGGTTTAATTACACAACTAATGAAGTCCTCCAATTAGACCACAGTAGGTTTAATTACACAACTAATGAAGTCCTCCAATTAGACCCTCAGTAGGTTTAATTACACAACTAATGAAGTCCTCCAATTAGACCACAGTAGGTTTAATTACAGCTGGAACAAAAGCCTTCATATTACTGCCCTGCACCAACATTGTGTGCGAGTGTGCCCTAGAAACACAGTCCGAGTCCCAAAAAGGACTTATTCCAGGCATACATAGTGTACTACAAGGGCCCTTGTCAAATGTAGTGCCCTGCATAAGGGAACAGGGTGGAATTTGGGACGTAAATAAGTGCGGCTTACTTCATGTAATCGTTCTGACGCGGTAATACATTTGTAGAGAGACGTATAATTACCCCCAGGAATAACTCGCCACACGGAGAACGGTAAGGCCACCATGATGTCACAATGATATCATCGCTATAGGAACCTACCACGGGGACATGTGATACATACATACAATATCTGTCTCTCTCTGTCTCTCTCTCTCTCTGTCTCTCTCTGTCTCTCTCTCTCTCTCTCTCTCTCTCTCTCTCTCTCTCTGTCTCTCTCTCTGTCTCTCTCTCTCTGTCTCTCTCTCTCTGTCTTTCTCTCTCTTCTCTTCTCTCTCTCTCTCTCTCTCTCTCTCTCTGTCTCTCTCTCTGTCTCTCTCTCTCTCTCTCTCTCTCTCTCTCTCTCTCTCTCACTCTCTCTCTTTCTCTTTTCTCTCTCTCTCTCTCTCTCTCTCTTTCTCTCTCTCTCTCTCTCTTCTCTCTCTCTCTCTCTCTCTCTCTCTCTCTCTTTCTCTCTCTCTCTTTCTCTTTCTCTTTCTCTCTCTCTCTCTCTCTCTCTCTCTCTCTCTCTCTCTCTCTCTCTCTCTCTCTCTCTCTCTCTCTCTCTCTCTCTCTCTCACTCTCTCTTTTTCTCTCTCGTGACAAACGCTATCTCTGTCCTCTCTCTTGTTCCACCTCCCTCCCCTTTTTATTTTCTCATTCCATTACACCTCTTCTTCTGTCCTCTCCCTGAACCCACTGATACAGTGTACAGTATGGAAGAAGTGAGACCGAGATAATCATTGTGCACTATAAAGGGAACAGGACCTCAGACTATAATGTACTCCAGTGGATGGGTATTTTTCTGTCTATAGCAGCGTTATGGATTATGGCTATCCAAATATCTGACCGTGTGTGTGTGTGTGTGTGTGTGTGTGTGTGTGTGTGTGTGTGTGTATTACCTGCTGAGCAATGAGTTCCGCCATTGCTGTGCTCCCTGTGTTGCTCTGTTGCTCCTCGTGTTGCTCCCTGTGTTGCTCCT
>NC_068448.1:79639067-79649067 GCF_023373465.1 Oncorhynchus keta
TAAACACAGTCTCTGGTCCAGTCTTATGAAGAGGAGTATGGATGGATAAACACAGTGGATGAAGAGGAGAGAGGATAAAAACACAGTCAGTCTTATGAAGAGGAGAGAGGTATGGATGGATAAACACAGTCCAGTCTTATGAAGAGGAGAGAGGTATGGATGGATAAACACAGTCCAGTCTTATGAAGAGGAGAGAGGTATGGATGGATAAACACAGTCCAGTCTTATGAAGAGGAGAGAGGTATGGATGGATAAACACAGTCCAGTCTTATGAAGAGGAGAGAGGTATGGATGGATAAACACAGTCCAGTCTTATGAAGAGGAGAGGTATGGATGGATAAACACAGTCCAGTCTCATGGAGAGGTATGGATGGATAAACACAGTCCAGTCTTATGAAGAGGAGAGAGGTATGGATGGATAAACACAGTCCAGTCTTATGAAGAGGAGAGAGGTGGATGGATAAACACAGTCCAGTCTTATGAAGAGGAAGAGGATGGATGGATAAACACAGTCCAGTCTTATGAAGAGGAGGGAGGTATGGATGGATAAACACAGTCCAGTCTTATGAAGAGGAGAGAGGTATGGATGGATAAACACAGTCCAGTCTTATGAAGAGGAGAGAGGTATGGATGGATAAACACAGTCCAGTCTTATGAAGAGGAGAGAGGTGTGGATGGATAAACACAGTCTGGTACTTATAAGGAGGTGTTAGGTGGTGAATTCCTGCACTGGTCTGTAGTGTTAATACATACAAGTCACAGCTGTTTCTCATACCAGACTGATGACTTTTGTTTCGCCTTTCGAGCAACGTCCCTCCACCTCTCTCTCTCACACACACACACGCACACACATGCACGCACGAGCACACACACACACACACACACACACACACACACACACACACACACACACACACACACACACACACACACACACACACACACACACACACACACACACACACACACACACACACACACACACACACATGTACTCCACCTGAAGTTCCGTCTGATGCCTTATTGGCCCCAAGCGTTAAACATAAATCTTATGCTACATTCCCAGCATGCACTGAGACAGGCGGATGTAAACAATTTCACATTATTTGTCAGTCTTAGGAGTTATGCATGTGAATAGAGAGGGCTCGATAGAGGGAGAAAATAGTTTTGGGGGCTGTGGAAAACAAAGACAGAGAGAGAGGGGGGAGAGGGGGGAGAGAGAGGGAGAGAGAGGGGGAGGAGGGGGGGAGAGAGAGAGAGACAGAGAGAGAGAGAGAGAGAGAGAGAGAGAGAGAGAGAGAGAGAGAGAGAGAGAGAGAGAGAGAGAGAGAGAGAGAGAGAGAGAGAGAGTTACAGAGACAGAGAGAGAGAGAGGGAGAGAGAGAGACAGGGAGAGAGAGAGACAGGGGGAGAGAGAGAGAGAGAGAGAGAGGTTGTGCTTCTAAACACTGTAAAAGTGTTATTTGCTTTCTGCAGTACTCTACCTGATCCCTTTCTTTGATTAATTCATAAGCATGACACCACCATACTTCCTTCCAAATGCTTTTCTAAAGGTAAATGAGAACTTGCAACAGTCTACAGTATGTACCTGTATGTATTGTCCCATTCATTCGATGGAGTAACACCCATTAATAGCCTCTCTTTGTGCAGATGCTCAGGTTCCTTGTAGACATGTGTCTATCTATTATCACATGGATGAGAGTCTATTGAAACCAGAAGCATAAGAGGAGAGAAGGATTGGACCGTTTACATAAATGGAACATCTCAAACCTAATTGAATTGTTCTAAATCTAGAATGTGTTGTAGTTCTAAAATAGAATTCCAGTCCAGTTCCGGAATCACTTCATATTCCGTGGCCCTATCATCTTGAAACAACTAAATGAATCTAGTGCTCCTATCTGTCCACTTTATCCCTTAGCATCATCATATAAGTGTGAAACCAAAACCCTTTCATTTCAAAAGTTCTTTGTTTCTGGCCATTTTGAGCCTGTAATCGAACCCACAAATGTTGATGCTCCAGATACTCAACTAGTCTAAAGAAGGCCAGTTTTATTGCTTCTTTAATCAGAACAACAGATGTCAGCTGTACTAATATAATTGCAAAAGGGTTTTCTAATGATCAATTAGCCTTTTAAAATGATGAACTTGGATTAGCTAACACAACGTGCCATTGGAACACAGGAGTGATGGTTGCTGATAATGGGCCTCTATACGCCTATGTAGATATTCCATAAAAAAATCAGCCGTTTCCAGCTACAACAGTCATTTACAAATGTAATGTTTTTTTATGGACAAAAAAATTGTTTTTTTCTTTCAAAAACAAGGACATTTCTAAGTGACCCCTAACTCTTGAATGGCAGTGTATATATACAGTACCAATCAAAAGTTTGGACACACCTACTCATTCCAGGGTTTTTCTTTATTTTTACTATTTTCTACATTGTAGAATAATAGTAAAGACATCAAACTATGAAATAACACAAATGGAATCATGTAATAACTAAAAAAAAAATGTTAAACAAATAAAAATATATTTTATATTTGAGATTCTTCTAAGTAACCACCCTTTGCCTTGACGACAGCTTTACACCCTCTTGGCATTCTCTCAACCAGCTTCATGAGGAATGCTTATCCAAAAGTCTTGAAGGAGTTCCCACATATGCTGAGCAGTGACAGTGTCACCAGCAAAGCAACCCCACACCATCACACCTCTTCCTCCATGCTTCACGGTTGGAACCACACATGCAGAGATCATCCTTCACCTACTCTGCGTCTCACAAAGACACAGTGGTTGGAACCAAAAAAACTCCAATTTGGACTCATAAGACCAAAGTACACATTTCCACCGGTCTAATGTCCATTGTGTTTCTTGGCCCAAGCAAGTCTCTTCTTCTTATTGGAGTTTATTTAGTAATGGTTTCTTTCCAGCAGTTCGACCATGAACAGTTGATGTTGAGATATGTCTGTTACTTGAACTCTGTGAAGCATTTATTTGAGCTGCAATTTCTGAGGCTGGTAACTCTAATGAACTTATCCTCTGCAGCAGAGGTAACTCTGGGTCTTCATTTCCTGTGGCATTTTTTCCCTCATCAATCAACACCCCATAATGACAAAGAAAATACTTTTTATAAATAAATATCACATTTACATAAGTATGCAGACCCTTTACTCAGTGCTTCGTTGAAACACCTTTGGCAGCAATTACAGCCCCGAGTCTTCTTGGGTATGATGCTACAAGCTTGGCACACCTGTATTTGGGGAGTTTCTCCCATTCTTCTCTGCAGATCATCTCAAGCTCTGTCAGGTTGGATTGAGAGCATTGCTACACAGCTATTTTCAGGTCTCTTCAGAGATGTTTGATGGGGTTCAAGTCCGGGCTCTGGCTGGGCCACTCAAGAACATTCAGAGACATGTTCTGAAGCCACCCCTGTGTTGTTTTGGCTGCGTGCTTAGTGTCGTTGTCCTGTTGGAAGGTGAACCTTCGCCCCAATCTGAAGTCCTGAGCGCTCTGGAACAGGTTTTCATGAAGGATCTCTCTGTACTTTGCTCTGTTCATCTTTGCCTTGATCCTGACTAGTCTCCCAGTCCCTGCTGCAGAAAAACATCCCCACAGCATGATGCTATCATCACCATGCTTCACCATAGGGATGGCGCCAGGTTCCATCCAGGCGTGACGCTTGGCATTCATGCCAAAGAGTTCAATTTTGGTTTCATCAACAAGAGAATCTTGTTTCTCATGGTCTGAGAGTCTTTAGGTGCCTTTTACTGAGGAGTGGCTTCTGTCTGGCCTGAATGGTCAACCAAGATGGAGATGGTCGCATTCTTAGAAAACTATGCATAGATTTTCTGGATTTTTGTTTTAGATTCCGTCTCTCACAGTTGAAGTGTACCTATGATAACAATTACAGACCTCTACATGCTTTGTAAGTAGGAAAACCTGCAAAATCGGCAGTGTATCAAATACTTGTTCTCCCCACTGTATGTAAGAATGGTGTTCATTGACTACAGCTCAACATTTTAACACCATAGTACCCTCAAAACTCGTCATTAAGCACGAAACCCTGGGTCTCGACCCTGTGAAACTGGGTCCTGGACTTTCTGACAGTCCGCTCCCAGGTGGTGAGGGTAGGTAACAACATCCACCCTGCTGATCCTCAAGACTGGGGCCCCACAAGGGTGTGTTCTGAGCCCCCTCCTGTACTCCCTGTTCACCCACGACTGCGTGGCCATGCATGCCTCCAACTCAATCATCAAGTTTGCAGACGACACAACAGTGGTAGGCTTGATTACCAACAACGACGAGACGGCCTACAGGGGAGGAGGCAAAGGCCCTCAGAGTGTGGTGCCAGGAAAATAACCTCTAACTCATCATCAACAAAATAAAACAAACGATTACAAGCATACACATAACATGATGCAGCCACCATCATAGCTCTGCAGTCTCAACCGAACATCACAGTAAGAGATCGTATTCTCTCGTCTCGTCTCGCATCTCCTTTTAACACTCTTTAATCTGTTTGTTAATTTGGGACAAAGGTTAGTTCCATTGGGGCATATTTCTGAAGAGCAATTTGTTCTTTGTGCCATGACATAATGTATGTTCTCATCTGTAATATATATAAAATTTCAAATCAAATGTATTTATATAGCCCTTCGTACATCAGCTGATATCTCAAAGTGCTGTACAGAAACCCAGCCTAAAACCCCAAACAGCAAGCAATGCAGGTGTAGAAGCACGGTGGCTAGGAAAAACTCCATAGAAAAGCCAAAACCTTAGGAAGAAACCTAGAGAGGAACCAGGCTGTGAGGGGTGGCCAGTCCTCTTCTGGCTGTGCCGGGTGGAGATTATAACAGAACATGGCCAAGATGTTCAAATGTTCATAGATGACCAGCATGGTCAAATAATAACAATCACAGTAGTTGTCGAGGGTGCAGCAAATCAGCACCTCAGAAGTAAATGTCAGTTGGCTTTTCATAGCCATTAAGAATATCTCTACCACTTCTGCTGTCTCTAGAGATTTGAAAACAGCAGGCCTGGGACAGGTAGCACCTCCGGTGAACAGGTCAGGGTTCCATAGTCGCAGGCAGAACAGTTGAAACTGGAGCAGCAGCACGGCCAGGTGGACTGGGGACAGTAAGGAGTCATCATGTCAGGTAGTCTTGAGGCAAGGTCCTAGGGCTCAGGTCCTCCAAGAGAAAGACAGAGAGAAAGAGAGAATTAGAGAGAGCATACTTAAATTCACACAGGACACCGGATAGGACAGGAGAAGTACTCCAAATATAACAAACTGACCCTAGCCCCCCGACACATAAACTACTGCAGCATAAATACTGGAGGCTGAGACAGAAGGGGTCAGGAGACACTGTGGCCCAATCCAATGATCCACAAAGATCTCCGCCACGACACAACCCAAGGGGCGCCAACCCAGACAGGAAGATCACATCAGTGACTCAACCCACTCAAGTGACGCACCCTCCTTGGGATTGCATGGAAGAGCACCAGTAAGCCAGTGACTCAGCCCCTGTAATAGGGTTAGAGGCAGAGAATCCCAGTGGAAAGGGGAACCGGCCAGGCAGAGACAGCAAGGGCGGTTCGTTGCTCCAGAGTCTTTCCGTTCACCTTCCCACTCCTGGGCCAGACTACACTCAATCATATGACCCACTGAAGATATGAGTCTTCAGGAAAGACTTAAAGGTTGAGACTGAGTCTACGTCTCTCACATGGGTAGGCCTGCGTCTTGTGACCGTAGCGGCAGGACCAAATCAGAGAGATAGGTAGGAGCAAGTCCATGTAATGCTTTGTAGGTTAGCAGTAAAACCTTGAAATCAGCCCTTGCCTTAACAGGAAGCCAGTGTAGGGGGCTAGGTTCTAACCTAGAAGTAACAAAACCATGGATTCATTTTTCTGCATCATTTTTGGACAGAAAGTTTCTGATTTTTGCAATTTTACGTAGGTAAAATATATAGTGAAAACAATAGTGGTCCTAAGAGTCTAAAACCTAAAACTGAAGCGTTTCGTTTTTGTCTTCAGGAAGGCAGTGAGTTGCTGCGCTTTTTCTACAATTTTTGAGAGGAATGGAAGATTTGATATAGGCCGATAGTTTTTATATTTTCTGGGTCAAGGTTTGGCTTTTTCAAGACTTTATTACTGCCACTTTTAGTGAGTTTGGTACACATCCGGTGGATAGAGATCCGTTTATTATGTTCAACATAGGAGGGCCAAGCACAGGAAGCAGCTCTTTCAGTAGTTTAGTTGGAATAGGGTCCAGTATGCAGCTTGAAGGTTTAGAGGCCATGATTATTTTCATCATTGTGTCGAGGGATATAGTACTAAAACACTTGAGTGTCTCCCTTGATCCTAGGTCCTGGCAGAGTTGTGCAGACTCAGGACAACTGAGCTTTGAAGGAATACGCAGATTTAAAGAGGAGTCCGTCATTTGCTTTCTGCTGAAGTGAAAGTCATCCTCACTTGGGGAATGCTGCTTTTTAGTTAGTTTGCTTTGCGACAGCATCAAAAATAACTTTTATGTAATACTTTTTAATCCGTTTTTATTAACCAGAGAGAAGACAGATGTATGTAGACTCGATACATAGACCTCACACAGCCGCACACACACACACACACACACACACACACACACACACACACACAAGCTGTAGCCATCAGGGCAATCCCAGTAATGAAGGGAAGGATGTTATCTCCATCCCAAAGGAAGGATATTCCCTGTGGGCCCTGGTCAAAAGTAGTGCACTATATAGAGGGAAGGAGACCATTTGGGATGTACACGTAGTTCCGGGTTAGTGACCTCTGCCCTTTAACCCCAGCAGTAGGTGAACAGCGTTCAGACGGCCTAAACTGATGGACTATGGCTTACGAGCGTGACAGTGTCTGCTTGTGGCTCATTACAAGTGATTGAGAGGTATAAGGTAGAGAAGGGAGGGGATATTTATAGTCATTTCTTTAGTAAGAGGGACACAGTGAGCACCGACAAGAACTCTCTGGCATTCTCTCTCTCTCCTCCTCATTTCTCTCTCCATCATTCTCCCTCTCTCCTCCTCCTTTCTCTCCCCATCATTCTCCTCTCTCCTCCTCCTTTCTCTCTCCATCATTCTCTCTCTCCTCCTCCTCCTTTCTCTCCCCATCATTCTCTCTCCTCTTTTTAATTTCCTCCTTCCTCCTTCTCTTGCATGCTCTCTCTTCCCTCTTCACTCTGTCTCTCTCTCTCTTCCCTCTGTCACTCTCTCTCTCCCCTCTGTCTCTCTCTCTCTTCCCTCTGTCTCTCTCTCTCTTCCCTCTGTCTCTCTCTCTCCATCTTGAAGCAGGGTAGACTTGTGTTCGCACACACACACAGACACACACACACACACACACACACACACACACACACACACACACACACACACACACACACACACACACACACACACACACACACACACACACACACACAGACACACACACACACACACACACACACAGACACACACAGACACACACACAGACACACACACACACACACACACACAGACACACACACAGACACACACACACACACACAGACACACACACACATACACACAGACACACACACACACACACACACACACACACAGACAGACACACACACACACACACACACACACACACACACACACACACACACACACACACACACACACACACACACACACACACAGACACACACACACACACACACACACAGACAGACAGACACACACACACACACACACACACACACAGACAGACACACACACACACACACGACTGTGTTCTATTGGTCCTCGTCTTTTTATCAGGCTTAAAATACTGTCTGTCTGTCTGTCTGTCTGTCTGTCTGTCTGTCTGTCTGTCTGTCTGTCTGTCTGTCTGTCTGATATCTGTCTGTCTGTCTGTCTGTCTGTCTGTCTGTCTGTCTGTCTGTCTGTCTGTCTGTCTGTCTGTCTGTCTGTCTGTCTGTCTGTCTGTCTGTCTGTCTGTCTGTCTGTCTGTCTGTCTGTCTGTCTGTCTGTCTGTCTGTCTGTCTGTACCTCTGGGAGCCTGTGAACATTTCCTCTCCTCAAATAGACCACCTGCCTAAAATTCAGACTCACGTAACATGAGAAAGCTTGCTCCCTCTGAAGCAGCTTTTCCCCTCACCACCAGTACAATGCAAAGCACTCAGCAGTGCTCAGTATGCAGCCTGTGTATAAGCAAGACCAGGACGTCTTTATTATACAGTCTTATAGGCACAATACGCACGTGCATTATCCATTAAAACTCCTGTCTTAATACTGTTGGGAGAGAGAGAGGGAGAGAGGGAGAGAGGGGGAGAGAGCGAGAGAGAGAGAGAGAGAGAGAGAGAGAGAGAGAGAGAGAGAGAGAGAGGGAGAGAGGGGGAGAGAACGAGAGAGAGAGAGGGAGAGAGGGGGAGAGAGAGAGAGAGAAAAAGAGAGAGAGAGAGAGAGAGAGAGAGAGAGAGAGAGAGAGAGAGAGAGAGAGAGAGAGAGAGAGAGAGAGAGGGGGAAGCGAGAAAGAGAGAGAGAGAGAAAGAAAGAGTTGTAGTTTTCTTTAAAATAAATAATTAAGGAAGATTGATCCCCCCCCCATAGCAGGCTGCCACTGCGGTCACAGATCTTTGTGTTGCTATGGCGTCTCACAACAGCAGTTTTCCACCTCCTCCTCTCCTCTCCTCCATTCCTTCTTCCACCCCTCCACCTCCGCTGGTTAGATAGGGTAGGGCAGGGAGGAGGGATGGAGGGTAGGGTAGGGCAGGGAGGAGGAAGGGAGAAGGAGGGAGGGAGGAAGGGAGATAGGGATTGAGGGTAGGGAGGGAGGAGGGATGGGGGAGGGGGAGGGCGGAGGGTAGGGTAGGGTAGGGTAGGGTAGGGTAGGGTAGGGAGGAATGGAGGGAGGGAGTAGATGGAGGGGTAGAGGGGCAGGGAGAGAGACAGAGAGAGAAAGGGAGGGGTAGAGGGATGGGGAGAGAGACAGAGAGAGAAAGGGAGGGGTAGAGGGGTGGGGAGAGAGACAGAGAGAGAGAAAGGGAGGGGTAGAGGGATGGGGAGAGAGACAGAGAGAGAGAAAGGGAGGGGTAGAGGGGTGGGGAGAGAGAGACAGAGAGAGAGCTAGGGAGGGGTAGAGGGGTGGGGAGAGAGAGACAGAGAGAGAGAAAGGGAGGGGTAGAGGGGCGGGAGAGAGACAGAGAGAGAGAAAGGGAGGGGTAGAGGGGCAGGGAGAGAGACAGAGAGAGAGAGAAAGGGAGGGGTAGAGGGATGGGGAGAGAGAGACAGAGAGAGAAAGGGAGGGGTAGCGGGGCAGGGAGAGAGAGACAGAGAGCGAAAGGGAGGGGTAGAGGGGTGGGGAGAGAGACAGAGAGAGAAAAAGGGAGGGGAAGAGGGATGGGGAGAGAGAGACAGAGAGAGAGAAAGGGAGGGCTAGAGGGGTAGGGAGAGAGAGACAGAGAGAGAGAAAGGGAGGGCTAGAGCGGTGGGGAGAGAGAGACAGAGAGAGAGAAAGGGAGGGAAGAGGGGCGGGGAGAGAGACAGAGAGAGAGAAAGGGAGGGGTAGAAGGGCGGGGAGAGAGAGACAGAGAGAGAGAAGAAAGGGAGGGCTAGAGGGGCGGGGAGAGAGAGACAGAGAGAGAGAAAGGGAGGGCTAGAGGGGCGGGAGAGAGAGACAGAGCTAGAGAGAAAGGGAGGGGTAGAGGGGCGGGGAGAGAGACAGAGAGAGAGAAAGGGAGGGGTAGAAGGGCGGGAGAGAGAGACAGAGAGAGAGAAAGGGAGGGGTAGAGGGATGGGGAGAGAGAGACAGAGAGAGAAAGGGGGGGTAGCGGGGCAGGGAGAGAGAGACAGAGAGCGAAAGGGAGGGGTAGAGGGGGTGGGGAGAGAGACAGAGAGAGAGAAAGGAGGGGTAGAGGGGTGGGGAGAGAGACAGAGAGAGAAAAAGGGAGGGGAAGAGGGATGGGGAGAGAGAGACAGAGAGAGAGAAAGGGAGGGCTAG
>NC_068448.1:79651567-79663565 GCF_023373465.1 Oncorhynchus keta
TACCCATACCCAGCCGTTCCTCATCAGACAGTCTATACCCATACCCAGCCGTTCCTCATGAGTCTATACCCACACCCAGCCGTTCCTCATCAGTCTATACCCATACCCAGCCGTTCCTCATCAGACAGTCTATACCCGTACCCAGCCGTTCCTCATCAGACAGTCTATGCCCATACCCAGCCGTTCCTCATCAGACAGTCTATGCCCATACCCAGCCGTTCCTCTTCAGTCTATGCCCATACCCAGCCGTTCCTCATCAGACAGTCTATGCCCATACCCAGCCGTTCCTCTTCAGACTATGCCCATACCCAGCCGTTCCTCATCAGACAGTCTATACCCATACCCAGCCATTCCTCATCAGACAGTCTATGCCCATACCCAGCCGTTCCTCATCAGACAGTCTATGCCCATACCCAGCCGTTCCTCTTCAGTCTATGCCCATACCCAGCCGTTCCTCATCAGACAGTCTATGCCCATACCCAGCCGTTCCTCTTCAGACTATGCCCATACCCAGCCGTTCCTCGTCAGACAGTCTATGCCCATACCCAGCCGTTCCTCTTCAGTCTATGCCCATACCCAGCCGTTCCTCATCAGACAGTCTATGCCCATACCCAGCCGTTCCTCTTCAGTCTATGCCCATACCCAGCCGTTCCTCATCAGACAGTCTATGCCCATACCCAGCCATTCCTCATCAGACAGTCTATACCCATATCCAGCCGTTCCTCTTCAGACTATGCCCATACCCAGCCGTTCCTCATCAGACAGTCTATACCCATACCCAGCCGTTCCTCATCAGTCTATACCCATACCCAGCCGTTCCTCATCAGACAGTCTATACCCATACCCAGCCGTTCCTCATCAGTCTATACCCATACCCAGCCATTCCTCTTCAGTCTATGCCCATACCCAGCCGTTCCTCTTCAGTCTATGCCCATACCCAGCCGTTCCTCTTCAGTCTATGCCCATACCCAGCCGTTCCTCTTCAGTCTATGCCCATACCCAGCCGTTCCTCGTCAGACAGTCTATGCTCATACCCAGCCGTTCCTCATCAGACAGTCTATGCCCATACCCAGCCGTTCCTCATCAGACAGTCTATACCCATACCCAGCCGTTCCTCATCAGTCTATACCCATACCCAGCCGTTCCTCATCAGACAGTCTATGCTCATACCCAGCCGTTCCTCATCAGACAGTCTATGCCCATACCCAGCCGTTCCTCATCAGACAGTCTATACCCATACCCAGCCGTTCCTCATCAGTCTATACCCATACCCAGCCGTTCCTCATCAGACTATGCCCATACCCAGCCGTTCCTCGTCAGACAGTCTATGCCCATACACAGCCGTTCCTCATCAGACAGTCTATACCCATACCCAGCCGTTCCTCATCAGTCTATGCCCATACCCAGCCGTTCCTCATCAGACAGTATATACCCATACCCAGCCGTTCCTCATCAGACAGTCTGTGCCCATACCCAGCCGTTCCTCATCAGACAGTCTATGCCCATACCCAGCCGTTCCTCATCAGACAGTCTATACCCATATCCAGCCGTTCCTCATCAGACTATGCCCATACCCAGCCGTTCCTCATCAGACAGTCTATGCCCATACCCAGCCGTTCCTCATCAGATAGTCTATGCCCATACCCAGCCGTTCCTCTTCAGTCTATGCCCATACCCAGCCGTTCCTCATCAGACAGTCTATGCCCATACCCAGCCATTCCTCATCAGACAGTCTATACCCATATCCAGCCGTTCCTCTTCAGACTATGCCCATACCCAGCCGTTCCTCATCAGACAGTCTATACCCATACCCAGCCGTTCCTCATCAGTCTATACCCATACCCAGCCATTCCTCTTCAGTCTATGCCCATACCCAACCGTTCCTCTTCAGTCTATGCCCATACCCAGCCGTTCCTCTTCAGTCTATGCCCATACCCAGCCGTTCCTCTTCAGTCTATGCCCATACCCAGCCGTTCCTCGTCAGACAGTCTATGCTCATACCCAGCCGTTCCTCATCAGACAGTCTATGCCCATACCCAGCCGTTCCTCATCAGACAGTCTATACCCATACCCAGCCGTTCCTCTTCAGTCTATGCCCATACCCAGCCGTTCCTCTTCAGTCTATGCCCATACCCAGCCGTTCCTCTTCAGTCTATGCCCATACCCAGCCGTTCCTCGTCAGACAGTCTATGCTCATACCCAGCCGTTCCTCATCAGACAGTCTATGCCCATACCCAGCCGTTCCTCATCAGATAGTCTATGCCCATACCCAGCCGTTCCTCTTCAGTCTATGCCCATACCCAGCCGTTCCTCATCAGACAGTCTATGCCCATACCCAGCCATTCCTCATCAGACAGTCTATACCCATATCCAGCCGTTCCTCTTCAGACTATGCCCATACCCAGCCGTTCCTCATCAGACAGTCTATACCCATACCCAGCCGTTCCTCATCAGTCTATACCCATACCCAGCCATTCCTCTTCAGTCTATGCCCATACCCAACCGTTCCTCTTCAGTCTATGCCCATACCCAGCCGTTCCTCTTCAGTCTATGCCCATACCCAGCCGTTCCTCTTCAGTCTATGCCCATACCCAGCCGTTCCTCGTCAGACAGTCTATGCTCATACCCAGCCGTTCCTCATCAGTCTATGCCCATACCCAGCCGTTCCTCTTCAGTCTATGCCCATACCCAGCCGTTCCTCGTCAGACAGTCTATGCTCATACCCAGCCGTTCCTCATCAGACAGTCTATGCCCATACCCAGCCGTTCCTCATCAGACAGTCTATACCCATACCCAGCCGTTCCTCTTCAGTCTATGCCCATACCCAGCCGTTCCTCTTCAGTCTATGCCCATACCCAGCCGTTCCTCTTCAGTCTATGCCCATACCCAGCCGTTCCTCGTCAGACAGTCTATGCTCATACCCAGCCGTTCCTCATCAGACAGTCTATGCCCATACCCAGCCGTTCCTCATCAGATAGTCTATGCCCATACCCAGCCGTTCCTCTTCAGTCTATGCCCATACCCAGCCGTTCCTCATCAGACAGTCTATGCCCATACCCAGCCATTCCTCATCAGACAGTCTATACCCATATCCAGCCGTTCCTCTTCAGACTATGCCCATACCAGCCGTTCCTCATCAGACAGTCTATACCCATACCCAGCCGTTCCTCATCAGTCTATACCATACCCAGCCATTCCTCTTCAGTCTATGCCCATACCCAACCGTTCCTCTTCAGTCTATGCCCATACCCAGCCGTTCCTCTTCAGTCTATGCCCATACCCAGCCGTTCCTCTTCAGTCTATGCCCATACCCAGCCGTTCCTCGTCAGACAGTCTATGCTCATACCCAGCCGTTCCTCATCAGACAGTCTATGCCCATACCCAGCCGTTCCTCATCAGACAGTCTATACCCATACCCAGCCGTTCCTCTTCAGTCTATGCCCATACCCAGCCGTTCCTCTTCAGTCTATGCCCATACCCAGCCGTTCCTCTTCAGTCTATGCCCATACCCAGCCGTTCCTCGTCAGACAGTCTATGCTCATACCCAGCCGTTCCTCATCAGACAGTCTATGCCCATACCCAGCCGTTCCTCATCAGACAGTCTATACCCATACCCAGCCGTTCCTCATCAGTCTATACCCATACCCAGCCGTTCCTCATCAGACAGTCTATGCTCATACCCAGCTGTTCCTCATCAGACAGTCTATGCCCATACCCAGCCGTTCCTCATCAGACAGTCTATACCCATACCCAGCCGTTCCTCATCAGTCTATACCCATACCCAGCCGTTCCTCATCAGACTATGCCCATACCCAGCCGTTCCTCGTCCCAGACAGTCTATACCCATACCCAGCCGTTCCTCATCAGTCTATACCCATACCCAGCCGTTCCTCATCAGACTATGCCTATACCCAGCCGTTCCTCGTCAGACAGTCTATGCCCATACACAGCCGTTCCTCATCAGACAGTCTATACCCATACCCAGCCGTTCCTCATCAGTCTATGCCCATACCCAGCCGTTCCTCATCAGACAGTATATACCCATACCCAGCCGTTCCTCATCAGACAGTCTGTGCCCATACCCAGCCGTTCCTCATCAGACAGTCTATACCCATACCCAGCCGTTCCTCATCAGACTATGCCCATAGCCAGCCGTTCCTCATCAGACAGTCTATACCCATACCCAGCCGTTCCTCATCAGACAGTCTATACCCATACCCAGCCGTTCCTCATCAGTCTATGCCCATACCCAGCCGTTCCTCATCAGACAGTCTATACCCATACCCAGCCGTTCCTCATCAGTCTATACCCATACCCAGCCGTTCCTCATCAGTCTATACCCATACCCAGCCGTTCCTCATCAGACAGTCTATGCCCATACCCAGCCGTTCCTCATCAGTCTATACCCATACCCAGCCGTTCCTCATCAGGCAGTCTATGCCCATACCCAGCCGTTCCTCATCAGTCTATACCCATACCCAGCCGTTCCTCATCAGTCTATGCCCATACCCAGCCATTCCTCATCAGTCTATGCCCATACCCAGCCGTTCCTCATCAGACAGTCTATACCCATACCCAGCCGTTCCTAATCAGACAGTCTACACCCATACCCAGCCGTTCCTCATCAGACTATGCCCATACCCAGCCGTTCCTCATCAGACAGTCTATACCCATACCCAGCCGTTCCTCAACAGACAGTCTATGCCCATACCCAGCCGTTCCTCATCAGTCTATACCCATACCCAGCCGTTCCTCATCAGTCTATACCCATACCCAGCCGTTCCTCATCAGTCTATGCCCATATCCAGCCGTTCCTCATCAGACTATGCCCATACCCAGCTGTTCCTCATCAGTCTATACCCATACCCAGCCGTTCCTCATCAGACAGTCTATACCCATACCCAGCCGTTCCTCATCAGTCTATGCCCATACCCAGCCGTTCCTCATCAGACAGTCTATGCCCATACCCAGCCGTTCCTCATCAGATAGTCTATGCCCATACCCAGCCGTTCCTCATCAGACAGTCTGTGCCCATACCCAGCCGTTCCTCATCAGACAGTCTATACCCATATCCAGCCGTTCCTCATCAGACTATGCCCATACCCAGCCGTTCCTCATCAGACAGTCTATGCCCATACCCAGCCGTTCCTCATCAGACAGTCTGTGCCCATACCCAGCCGTTCCTCATCAGACAGTCTATACCCATATCCAGCCGTTCCTCATCAGACTATGCCCATACCCAGCCGTTCCTCATCAGACAGTCTATGCCCATACCCAGCCGTTCCTCATCAGACAGTATATACCCATACCCAGCCGTTCCTCATCAGACAGTCTGTGCCCATACCCAGCCGTTCCTCATCAGACAGTCTATACCCATACCCAGCCGTTCCTCATCAGACTATGCCCATAGCCAGCCGTTCCTCATCAGACAGTCTATACCCATACCCAGCCGTTCCTCATCAGACAGTCTATACCCATACCCAGCCGTTCCTCATCAGTCTATGCCCATACCCAGACGTTCCTCATCAGACAGTCTATACCCATACCCAGCCGTTCCTCATCAGTCTATACCCATACCCAGCCGTTCCTCATCAGTCTATACCCATACCCAGCCGTTCCTCATCAGACAGTCTATGCCCATACCCAGCCGTTCCTCATCAGTCTATACCCATACCCAGCCGTTCCTCATCAGGCAGTCTATGCCCATACCCAGCCGTTCCTCATCAGTCTATACCCATACCCAGCGTTCCTCATCAGTCTATGCCCATACCCAGCCATTCCTCATCAGTCTATGCCCATACCCAGCCGTTCCTCATCAGACAGTCTATACCCATACCCAGCCGTTCCTAATCAGACAGTCTACACCCATACCCAGCCGTTCCTCATCAGACTATGCCCATACCCAGCCGTTCCTCATCAGACAGTCTATACCCATACCCAGCCGTTCCTCATCAGACAGTCTATGCCCATACCCAGCCGTTCCTCATCAGTCTATACCCATACCCAGCCATTCCTCATCAGACAGTCTATACCCATACCCAGCCGTTCCTCATCAGTCTATGCCCATATCCAGCCGTTCCTCATCAGACTATGCCCATACCCAGCTGTTCCTCATCAGTCTATACCCATACCCAGCCGTTCCTCATCAGACAGTCTATACCCATACCCAGCCGTTCCTCATCAGACTATGCCCATACCCAGCCGTTCCTCATCAGACAGTCTATGCCCATACCCAGCCGTTCCTCATCAGACAGTCTATACCCATATCCAGCCGTTCCTCATCAGACTATGCCCATACCCAGCCGTTCCTCATCAGACAGTCTATGCCCATACCCAGCCGTTCCTCATCAGATAGTCTATGCCCATACCCAGCCGTTCCTCTTCAGTCTATGCCCATACCCAGCCGTTCCTCATCAGACAGTCTATGCCCATACCCAGCCATTCCTCATCAGACAGTCTATACCCATATCCAGCCGTTCCTCTTCAGACTATGCCCATACCCAGCCGTTCCTCATCAGACAGTCTATACCCATACCCAGCCGTTCCTCATCAGTCTATACCCATACCCAGCCGTTCCTCATCAGACAGTCTATACCCATACCCAGCCGTTCCTCATCAGTCTATACCCATACCCAGCCATTCCTCTTCAGTCTATGCCCATACCCAACCGTTCCTCTTCAGTCTATGCCCATACCCAGCCGTTCCTCTTCAGTCTATGCCCATACCCAGCCGTTCCTCTTCAGTCTATGCCCATACCCAGCCGTTCCTCGTCAGACAGTCTATGCTCATACCCAGCCGTTCCTCATCAGACAGTCTATGCCCATACCCAGCCGTTCCTCATCAGACAGTCTATACCCATACCCAGCCGTTCCTCATCAGTCTATACCCATACCCAGCCGTTCCTCATCAGACAGTCTATGCTCATACCCAGCCGTTCCTCATCAGACAGTCTATGCCCATACCCAGCCGTTCCTCATCAGACAGTCTATACCCATACCCAGCCGTTCCTCATCAGTCTATACCCATACCCAGCCGTTCCTCATCAGACTATGCCCATACCCAGCCGTTCCTCGTCAGACAGTCTATACCCATACCCAGCCGTTCCTCATCAGTCTATACCCATACCCAGCCGTTCCTCATCAGACTATGCCCATACCCAGCCGTTCCTCGTCAGACAGTCTATGCCCATACACAGCCGTTCCTCATCAGACAGTCTATACCCATACCCAGCCGTTCCTCATCAGTCTATGCCCATACCCAGCCGTTCCTCATCAGACAGTATATACCCATACCCAGCCGTTCCTCATCAGACAGTCTGTGCCCATACCCAGCCGTTCCTCATCAGACAGTCTATACCCATACCCAGCCGTTCCTCATCAGACTATGCCCATAGCCAGCCGTTCCTCATCAGACAGTCTATACCCATACCCAGCCGTTCCTCATCAGACAGTCTATACCCATACCCAGCCGTTCCTCATCAGTCTATGCCCATACCCAGCCGTTCCTCATCAGACAGTCTATACCCATACCCAGCCGTTCCTCATCAGTCTATACCCATACCCAGCCGTTCCTCATCAGTCTATACCCATACCCAGCCGTTCCTCATCAGACAGTCTATGCCCATACCCAGCCGTTCCTCATCAGTCTATACCCATACCCAGCCGTTCCTCATCAGGCAGTCTATGCCCATACCCAGCCGTTCCTCATCAGTCTATACCCATACCCAGCCGTTCCTCATCAGTCTATGCCCATACCCAGCCATTCTCATCAGTCTATGCCCATACCCAGCCGTTCCTCATCAGACAGTCTATACCCATACCCAGCCGTTCCTAATCAGACAGTCTACACCCATACCCAGCCGTTCCTCATCAGACTATGCCCATACCCAGCCGTTCCTCATCAGACAGTCTATACCCATACCCAGCCGTTCCTCAACAGACAGTCTATGCCCATACCCAGCCGTTCCTCATCAGTCTATACCCATACCCAGCCGTTCCTCATCAGACAGTCTATACCCATACCCAGCCGTTCCTCATCAGTCTATGCCCATATCCAGCCGTTCCTCATCAGACTATGCCCATACCCAGCTGTTCCTCATCAGTCTATACCCATACCCAGCCGTTCCTCATCAGACAGTCTATACCCATACCCAGCCGTTCCTCATCAGTCTATGCCCATACCCAGCCGTTCCTCATCAGACAGTCTATGCCCATACCCAGCCGTTCCTCATCAGATAGTCTATGCCCATACCCAGCCGTTCCTCATCAGACAGTCTATGCCCATACCCAGCCGTTCCTCATCAGACAGTCTATACCCATATCCAGCCGTTCCTCATCAGACTATGCCCATACCCAGCCGTTCCTCATCAGACAGTCTATGCCCATACCCAGCCGTTCCTCATCAGATAGTCTATGCCCATACCCAGCCGTTCCTCATCAGACAGTCTATGCCCATACCCAGCCGTTCCTCATCATACAGTCTATACCCATACCCAGCCGTTCCTCATCAGTCTATGCCCATACCCAGCCGTTCCTCATCAGTCTATACCCATACCCAGCCGTTCCTCATCAGACAGTCTATACCCATAACCAGCCGTTCCTCATCAGACAGTCTATGCCCATACCAGCCGTTCCTCATCAGTCTATGCCCATACCCAGCCGTTCCTCATCAGTCTATACCCATACCCAGCCATTCCTCATCAGATAGTCTATGCTCATACCCAGCCGTTCTTCATCAGACAGTCTATGCCCATACCCAGCCGTTCCTCATCAGTCTATGCCCATACCCAGCCGTTCCTAATCAGACAGTCTACACCCATACCCAGCCGTTCCTCATCAGACTATGCCCATACCCAGCCGTTCCTCATCAGACAGTCTATACCCATACCCAGCCGTTCCTCAACAGACAGTCTATGCCCATACCCAGCCGTTCTCATCAGTCTATACCCATACCCAGCCGTTCCTCATCAGACAGTCTATACCCATACCCAGCCGTTCCTCATCAGTCTATGCCCATATCCAGCCGTTCCTCATCAGACTATGCCCATACCCAGCTGTTCCTCATCAGTCTATACCCATACCCAGCCGTTCCTCATCAGACAGTCTATACCCATACCCAGCCGTTCTCATCAGTCTATGCCCATACCCAGCCGTTCCTCATCAGACAGTCTATGCCCATACCCAGCCGTTCCTCATCAGATAGTCTATGCCCATACCCAGCCGTTCCTCATCAGACAGTCTATGCCCATACCCAGCCGTTCCTCATCAGACAGTCTATACCCATATCCAGCCGTTCCTCATCAGACTATGCCCATACCCAGCCGTTCCTCATCAGACAGTCTATGCCCATACCCAGCCGTTCCTCATCAGATAGTCTATGCCCATACCCAGCCGTTCCTCATCAGACAGTCTATGCCCATACCCAGCCGTTCCTCATCAAACAGTCTATGCTCATACCCAGCCGTTCCTCATCAGACAGTCTATACCCATACCCAGCCGTTCCTCATCAGTCTATGCCCATACCCAGCCGTTCCTCATCAGTCTATACCCATACCCAGCCGTTCCTCATCAGACAGTCTATACCCATAACCAGCCGTTCCTCATCAGACAGTCTATGCCCATACCCAGCCGTTCCTCATCAGTCTATGCCCATACCCAGCCGTTCCTCATCAGTCTATACCCATACCCAGCCATTCCTCATCAGATAGTCTATGCTCATACCCAGCCGTTCTTCATCAGACAGTCTATGCCCATACCCAGCCGTTCCTCATCAGTCTATGCCCATAACCAGCCGTTCCTCATCAGACAGTCTATGCCCATACCCAGCCGTTCCTCATCAGACAGTCTATGCCCATACCCAGCCGTTCCTCATCAGACAGTCTATGCCCATACCCAGCCGTTCCTCATCAGACAGTCTATGCCCATACCCAGCCGTTCCTCATCAGCCAGTCTATACCCATACCCAGCCGTTCCTCATCAGACAGTCTATGCCCATACCCAGCCGTTCCTCATCAGTCTATGCCCATACCCAGCCGTTCCTCATCAGACAGTCTATGCCCATACCCAGCCGTTACTCATCAGTCTATACCCATACCCAGCCGTTCCTCATCAGACTATGCCCATACCCAGCCGTTCCTCATCAGACAGTCTATGCCCATACCCAGCCGTTCCTCATCAGACAGTCTATACCCATACCCAGCCGTTCCTCATCAGACAGTCTATGCCCATACCCAGCCGTTCCTCATCAGAAGGTCTATGCCCATACACAGCCGTTCCTCATCAGACAGTATATACCCATACCCAGCCGTTCCTCATCAAACAGTCTATACCCATACCCAGCCGTTCCTCATCAGACAGTCTGTGCCCATACCCAGCCGTTCCTCATCAGACAGTCTATACCCATACCCAGCCGTTCCTCATCAGACTATGCCCATAGCCAGCCGTTCCTCATCAGACAGTATATGCCCATACACAGCCGTTCCTCATCAGACAGTCTATGCCCATACCCAGCCGTTCCTCATCAGACAGTCTATGCCCATACCCAGCCGTTCCTCATCAGACAGTCTATACCCATACCCAGCCGTTCCTCATCAGTCTATACCCATACCCAGCCGTTCCTCATCAGTCTATACCCATACCCAGCCGTTCCTCATCAGTCTATACCCATACCCAGCCGTTCCTCATCAGTCTATACCCATACCCAGCCGTTCCTCATCAGTCTATACCCATACCCAGCCGTTCCTCATCAGTCTATACCCATACCCAGCCGTTTCCTCATCAGTCTATACCCATACCCAGCCGTTCCTCATCAGTCTATACCCATACCCAGTCGTTCCTCATCAGTCTATACCCATACCCAGCCGTTCCTCATCAGATAGTCTATGCCCATACCCAGCCGTTCCTCATCAGACAGTCTATGCCCATACCCAGCCGTTCTCATCAGTCTATACCCATACCCAGCCGTTCCTCATCAGATAGTCTATACCCATACCCAGCCGTTCCTCATCAGATAGTCTATACCATACCCAGCCGTTCCTCATCAGATAGTCTGCCCATACCCAGCCGTTCCTCATCAGACAGTCTATGCCCATACCCAGCCGTTCCTCATCAGACAGTCTATACCCATACCCAGCCGTTCCTCATCAGACAGTCTATGCCCATACCCAGCCGTTCTCATCAGACAGTCTATGCCCATACCCAGCCGTTCCTCATCAGACAGTCTATACCCATACCCAGCTGTTCCTCATCAGACAGTCTATACCCATACCCAGCCGTTCCTCATCAGACAGTCTATGCCCATACCCAGCCGTTCCTCATCAGACAGTCTATACCCATACCCAGCCGTTCCTCATCAGACAGTCTATACCCATACCCAGCCGTTCCTCATCAGATAGTCTATACCCATACCCAGCCGTACCTCATCAGTCTATACCCATACCCAGCCGTTCCTCATCAGATAGTCTATGCCCATACCCAGCCGTTCCTCATCAGTCTATACCCATACCCAGCCGTTCCTCATCAGATAGTCTATACCCATACCCAGCCGTTCCTCATCATATGTCTATACCCATACCCAGCCGTTCTCATCAGACAGTCTATACCCATACCCAACCGTACCTCATCAGTCTATGCCCATACCCAGCCGTTCCTCATCAGACAGTCTATACCCATACCCAGCCGTTCCTCATCAGACAGTCTATACCCATACCCAGCCGTTCCTCATCAGACAGTCTATACCCATACCCAGCCGTACCTCATCAGTCTATGCCCATACCCAGCCGTTCCTCATCAGACAGTCTATGCCCATACCCAGCCGTTCCTCATCAGTCTATACCCATACCCAGCCGTTCCTCATCAGTCTATACCCATACCCAGCCGTTCCTCATCAGTCTATACCCATACCCAGCCGTTCCTCATCAGACAGTCTATACCCATAACCAGCCGTTCCTCATCAGACAGTCTATGCCCATACCCAGTCGTTTCTCATCAGACAGTCTATA
>NC_068448.1:79663665-79693665 GCF_023373465.1 Oncorhynchus keta
CCAGCCGTTCCTCATTATACCGCTGGAACACCAAATGGAGATTTTCACAACAGAGATTCACGTCTAGGACTGCATTCCAAACGCCCTGTATAGTGCACTACTTTAGACCAGAAGTAATGCACCCTATGTCCTGTTTAGTGCACTACTTTAGACCAGAAGTAATGAACCCACGTCCTGTTTAGTGCACTACTTTAGACCAGAAGTAATGAACCCACGTCCTGTTTAGTGCACTACTTTAGACCAGAAGTATTACTCTACTGTCTTGTTGCAAACAAGATGCATGTTTTGGAATATTTTTATATTCTGTACAGGGTTCCTTCTTTTCACTCATTTAGGTTAGTATTGTGGAGTAATTACAATGCTGTTGATCCATTCTCAGTTTTCTCCTATCACAGACATTAAACCGTTTTGAAGTTCTCATTGGCCTCATGGTGAAAATCCCTGATTGGTTTCCTTCCTCTCCGGCAACTGAGTTAGGAAGGACGCCTGTATCTTTGTAGTGACTTGATGTATTGAGATACCATTCCAAAGTGTAATTTATAACTTCACCAAAGAGGTCAGAAATCAGAGGTCAGTAATCCAGGTCAGAGTCCAAAAGGTACAGAACGGCAGGCAGGCTCAAGGTCAGGGCAGGATCAAGGTCAGGGCAGGCTCAAGGTCAGGACAGGATCAAGGTCAGGGCAGGATCAAGGTCAGGACAGGATCAAGGTCAGGGCCGGCTCAAGGTCAGGGCAGGATCAAGGTCAGGGCCGGCTCAAGGTCAGGGCAGGCTCAAGGTCAGGGCAGGCTCAAGGTCAGGGCCAGCTCAAGGTCAGGGCAGGCTCAAGATCAGGGCCGGCTCAAGGTCAGGGCAGGCTCAAGGTCAGGGCAGGATCAAGGTCAGGGCCGGCTCAAGGTCAGGGCAGGCTCAAGGTCAGGGCAGGCTCAAGGTCAGGGCCGGCTCAAGGTCAGGGCAGGCTCAAGATCAGGGCCGGCTCAAGGTCAGGGCAGGCTCAAGCTCAGGGCAGGCAAAACCGTGAATACTAAGAAACAGGAACTATAGAAAAATACAGACGCAAGGGGGAAAACGCTGGTAGGCTTGACAGACAAAAACGAACTGGCAACAGACGAACAGAGCACACAGATATAAATACACCGGGGATAATGGGGAAGATGGGCGACACCTGGAGGGGGGTGGAGACAAGCACAAAGACAGGTGCCCTTCTTTGCAAGGCATTGCAAAACCTCCATGGCCTTTGTGGATGAATATGTGTTTGATATTCACTGCTCGACCGAGGGACCTGATAGATAATGGTATGTGTGGGGGTACAGAGATGAGGTAGTCATTCAAACATCATGTTAAACACTATTATTGCACACAGTCCATTCTAAAGCACATTGCTACTCCTGAACTTAATTAGGCTTGCCATAACAAAGGAGTTAAATACGAATTGACTCAAGACATTTCAGCTTTATCGTTTTTTAATTAATTTGTAAATAATTCTAAAAACATAATTCCACTTTGACATTGTGGGATATTATGGTCTGTATTTGTATTGCTTTTAATCTTTTTAAATGAATTTATCTTATTAACACTTTGCAAAGTGTATGTCGGGTCGGGGGTAGTACCTATTGTGGTCTACACCGACGATAACCCCCTCACTTTTTTGATGTGCATGATGTGTCCAAACCAGAGGATAATGCGATGGTGTTTATTTTTACAATCATTCCATCTCGATGTGAGGCACATCCGGGGGACTGAAAACGTGATTGCTGATGCGCTCTCTCGTGCGCCCTGTTCCTAATGTTTACTTGACTGACCATTGTTTCGTATTGTCATGTTCTCTCTGTCCTGTCTGCTCCCTCCTGGTCTTGTTTTCTTCTTTCCTCTTAAATGTTGCTTCCTGTGCGAAGGTCGCTGAGGTCTGGGGAGGAGGTTGAATGGGGCAAATTGTAAGTGTGAACACGTAAACCCTCATCAATTTGTGGCGCAGAAGCTGTGTCAATTTGGAACTTAGATGCTGGTATTTTGTTCCGGGGTCCTTGTTGGTCCCCGGTTTTATGGGGGGGGGGGGTGTGACGACCCTCCCACTCTGTCTGCCGTATTCTCTCTGTTATTTCCTTATTAGGATGCTGGTGGGCGGAGTTGGGAGGGTCGTCAGCTACATGGGAAACACCTGGGCCAGGTGTCTCCCAGGATAAATACACCACTTCCCCATTCATGGAAGAGACTCTCTCCATGCAGACACACCTGGGCCAGGTGTCTCCCAGGATAAATACACCACTTCCCCATTCATGGAGGAGACTCTCTCCATGCAGACACCTTTGTAGATTGTGTTGTGGTTCTTGGTGGCCTTTTGTTTGTTTGCTTTGGCACCTTTCATCACCCTGCATTATCACATTCATGCAACACACTCACTTTCACTACTGATTACTGATTACACACACCAATGGATATTATACTTAGTTGCTTTAGTTAATAAATATATCTTTTGTTACTCCTTATCTCCACGTTGTCTCCCTTTTGTTACGGGCTTTGAGCCGGTTCGTTATATAGGATGGTGTGTATAGACAGTATAGACAGTAGTTATATATAGGATGGTGTGTATAGACAGTAGTTATATAGGATGGTGTGTATTGACAGTAGTTATATAGGATGGTGTGTATAGACAGTAGTTATATATAGGATGGTGTGTATAGACAGTAGTTATATAGGATGGTGTGTATAGACAGTAATTATATAGGATGGTGTGTATAGACAGTAGTTATATAGGATGGTGTGTATAGACAGTAGTTATATAGGATGGTGTGTATAGACAGTAGTTTACATTTACATTTACATTTAAGTCATTTAGCAGACGCTCTTATCCAGAGCGACTTACAAATTGGTGCATTCACCTTATGACATCCAGTGGAACAGCCACTTTACAATAGTGCATCTAAATCGTTTAAGGGGGGGGGGGTGAGAAGGATTACTTTATCCTATCCTAGGTATTCCTTAAAGAGGTGGGGTTTCAGGTGTCTCCGGAAGGTGGTGATTGACTCCGCTGTCCTGGCGTCGTGAGGGAGTTTGTTCCACCATTGGGGGGCCAGAGCAGCGAACAGTTTTGACTGGGCTGAGCGGGAACTGTACTTCCTCAGTGGTAGGGGGGCGAGCAGGCCAGAGGTGGATGAACGCAGTGCCCTTGTTTGGGTGTAGGGCCTGATCAGAGCCTGGAGGTACTGAGTAGTTATATAGGATGGTGTGTATAGACAGTATAGACAGTAGTTATATATAGGATGGTGTGTATAGACAGTAGTTATATAGGATGGTGGGTATAGACAGTATAGACAGTAGTTATATAAGATTGTGTGCATATACAGTAGTTATAGTAGGATGGTGTGTATAGACAGTAGTTATATAGCATGGTGTGTATAGACAGTAGTTATATAGGATGGTGTGTATAGACAGTAGTTATATAGGATGGTGTGTATAGACAGTAGTTATATAGGATGGTGTGTATAGACAGTAGTTATATAGGATGGTATGTATAGACAGTCGTTATATAGGATGGTGTGTATAGACAGTAGTTATATAGGATGGTGTGTATAGACAGTCGTTATATAGGATGGTGTGTATAGACAGTATAGACAGTAGTTATATAGGATGGTGTGTATAGACAGTATAGACAGTAGTTATATAGAATGGTGTGTATAGACAGTATAGACAGTAGTTATATAGGATGGTGTGTATAGACAGTATAGACAGTAGTTATATAGGATGGTGTGTATAGACAGTCGTTATATAGGATGGTGTGTATAGACAGTATAGACAGTAGTTATATAGAATGGTGTGTGTATAGACAGTCGTTATATAGGATGGTGTGTATAGACAGTAGTTATATAGGATGGTGTGTATAGACAGTATAGACAGTAGTTATATAGGATGGTGTGTATAGACAGTATAGACAGTCGTTATATAGGATGGTGTGTATAGACAGTATAGACAGTAGTTATATAGGATGGTGTGTATAGACAGTAGTTATATAGGATGGTGTGTATAGACAGTAGTTATATAGGATGGTGTGTATAGACAGTATAGACAGTAGTTATATAGGATGGTGTATATAGACAGTAGTTATATAGGATGGTGTATATAGACAGTAGTTATATAGGATGGTGTGTATAGACAGTAGTTAGATAGGATGGTGTGTATAGACAGTATAGACAGTAGTTATATAGGATGGTGTGTATAGACAGTCGTTATATAGGATGGTGTGTATAGACAGCAGTTATATAGGATGGTGTATATAGACAGTAGTTATATAGGATGGTGTATATAGACAGTAGTTATATAGGATGGTGTGTATAGACAGTATAGACAGTAGTTATATAGGATGGTGTGTATAGACAGTCGTTATATAGGATGGTGTGTATAGACAGTATAGACAGTAGTTATATAGGATGGTGTGTATAGACAGTATAGACAGTAGTTATATAGGATGGTGTGTATAGACAGTATAGACAGTAGTTATATAGGATGGTGTGTATAGACAGTATGGACAGTAGTTATATAGGATGGTGTGTATAGACAGTAGTTATATAGGATGGTGTGTATAGACAGTAGTTATATAGGATGGTGTGTATAGACAGTATAGACAGTAGTTATATAGGATGGTGGGTATTGACAGTAGTTATATAGGATGGCGTGTATAGACAGTAGTTATATAGGATGGTGTGTATAGACAGTAGTTATATAGGATGGTGTGTATTGACAGTAGTTATATAGGATGGTGTGTATAGACAGTAGTTATATAGGATGGTGTGTATAGACAGTTGTTATATAGGATGGTGTGTATAGACAGTAGTTATATAGGATGGTGTGTATAGACAGTAGTTATATAGGATGGTGTGTATAGACAGTAGTTATATAGGATGGTGTGTATAGACAGTATAGACAGTAGTTATATAGGATGGTGTGTATAAACAGTATAGACAGTAGTTATATAGGATGGTGTGTATAGACAGTATAGACAGTCGTTATATAGGATGGTGTGTATAGACAGTATAGACAGTAGTTATATAGGATGGTGTGTATAGACAGTAGTTATATAGGATGGTGTGTATAGACAGTAGTTATATAGGATGGTGGGTATAGACAGTATAGACAGTAGTTATATAAGATTGTGTGCATATACAGTAGTTATAGTAGGATGGTGTGTATAGACAGTAGTTATATAGCATGGTGTGTATAGACAGTAGTTATATAGGATGGTGTGTATAGACAGTAGTTATATAGGATGGTGTGTATAGACAGTAGTTATATAGGATGGTGTGTATAGACAGTAGTTATATAGGATGGTATGTATAGACAGTCGTTATATAGGATGGTGTGTATAGACAGTAGTTATATAGGATGGTGTGTATAGACAGTCGTTATATAGGATGGTGTGTATAGACAGTATAGACAGTAGTTATATAGGATGGTGTGTATAGACAGTATAGACAGTAGTTATATAGAATGGTGTGTATAGACAGTATAGACAGTAGTTATATAGGATGGTGTGTATAGACAGTATAGACAGTAGTTATATAGGATGGTGTGTATAGACAGTCGTTATATAGGATGGTGTGTATAGACAGTATAGACAGTAGTTATATAGAATGGTGTGTGTATAGACAGTCGTTATATAGGATGGTGTGTATAGACAGTAGTTATATAGGATGGTGTGTATAGACAGTATAGACAGTAGTTATATAGGATGGTGTGTATAGACAGTATAGACAGTCGTTATATAGGATGGTGTGTATAGACAGTATAGACAGTAGTTATATAGGATGGTGTGTATAGACAGTAGTTATATAGGATGGTGTGTATAGACAGTAGTTATATAGGATGGTGTGTATAGACAGTATAGACAGTAGTTATATAGGATGGTGTATATAGACAGTAGTTATATAGGATGGTGTATATATACAGTAGTTATATAGGATGGTGTGTATAGACAGTAGTTAGATAGGATGGTGTGTATAGACAGTATAGACAGTAGTTATATAGGATGGTGTGTATAGACAGTCGTTATATAGGATGGTGTGTATAGACAGTAGTTATATAGGATGGTGTATATAGACAGTAGTTATATAGGATGGTGTATATAGACAGTAGTTATATAGGATGGTGTGTATAGACAGTATAGACAGTAGTTATATAGGATGGTGTGTATAGACAGTCGTTATATAGGATGGTGTGTATAGACAGTATAGACAGTAGTTATATAGGATGGTGTGTATAGACAGTATAGACAGTAGTTATATAGGATGGTGTGTATAGACAGTATAGACAGTAGTTATATAGGATGGTGTGTATAGACAGTATGGACAGTAGTTATATAGGATGGTGTGTATAGACAGTAGTTATATAGGATGGTGTGTATAGACAGTAGTTATATAGGATGGTGTGTATAGACAGTATAGACAGTAGTTATATAGGATGGTGGGTATTGACAGTAGTTATATAGGATGGCGTGTATAGACAGTAGTTATATAGGATGGTGTGTATAGACAGTAGTTATATAGGATGGTGTGTATTGACAGTAGTTATATAGGATGGTGTGTATAGACAGTAGTTATATAGGATGGTGTGTATAGACAGTTGTTATATAGGATGGTGTGTATAGACAGTAGTTATATAGGATGGTGTGTATAGACAGTAGTTATATAGGATGGTGTGTATAGACAGTAGTTATATAGGATGGTGTGTATAGACAGTATAGACAGTAGTTATATAGGATGGTGTGTATAAACAGTATAGACAGTAGTTATATAGGATGGTGTGTATAGACAGTATAGACAGTCGTTATATAGGATGGTGTGTATAGACAGTATAGACAGTAGTTATATAGGATGGTGTGTATAGACAGTAGTTATACAGGATGGTGTGTATAGACAGTAGTTATATAGGATGGTGTGTATAGACAGTATAGACAGTAGTTATATAGGATGGTGTGTATAGACAGTAGTTATACAGGATGGTGTGTATAGACAGTAGTTATATAGGATGGTGTGTATAGACAGTAGTTATATAGGATGGTGTGTATAGACAGTATAGACAGTAGTTATATAGGATGGTGTGTATAAACAGTAGTTATATAGGATGGTGTGTATAGACAGTAGTTATATAGGATGGTGTGTATAGACAGTATAGACAGTAGTTATATAGGATGGTGTGTATAGACAGTATAGACAGTAGTTATATAGGATGGTGGGTATTGACAGTAGTTATATAGGATGGTGTGTATAGACAGTAGTTATATAGGATGGTGTGTATAGACAGTAGTTATATAGGATGGTGTGTATAGACAGCAGTTATATAGGATGAGTCATGTCTAGATTACAGTATATACATATTAAGCGGTTAAAACCGTATTTAAACATTATTAAAGTGACTCTACGTACATAGAGTAAGGGTACTAGGTGGAGGTACTGGGTGGAGGTACTGGGTGGAGGTTCAGGGCAGGGTACTGGGTGGAGGTTCGGGGCAGGGTACTGGGTGGAGGTACTGGGTGGAGGTTCGGGGCAGGGTACTGGGTGGAGGTTCAGGGCAGGGTACTGGGTGGAGGTACTGGGTGGAGGTTCGGGGCAGGGTACTGGGTGGAGGTACTGGGTGGAGGTTCGGGGCAGGGTACTGGGTGGAGGTTCAGGGCAGGGTACTGGGTGGAGGTACTGGGTGGAGGTTCGGGGCAGGGTACTGGGTGGAGGTTCAGGGCAGGGTACTGGGTGGAGGTTCGGGGCAGGGTACTGGGTGGAGGCCGGCAAAGTGGTGACAGTTTTATTAGTCAGATGACCAGGAGGTAAACAGCTTCCGTCCATCTCTCTAAAATAACAATAGATGGCTACGCCAAAGACAGCTCAGCGGTGTCCATCTGTAGGGAAATTTTCCCTTAAATCAATGCTCATGACACATCCAGAACCAGCCACAGAGCCCGCTGACTGGTCTGTTGAATAGGGTATAGTAAAAAAATAACTCATCAATAACAGATGACATTTACTAGCTTGATAAGGTTATCAAGATAGCTGCCCTAGCTAGCTAGCTAGCTAGACAAGGTTAATAACACGCTAGTTAACTTTGGGACTCGACTTTTACTTGACTGACGACGTGATCAGGTTTTGTGGCACAGAGTCTCCTTGTATTACTCTCCATGCAGCCAGAGACAGTAGTTTATAAAAAAAAATAAAAACAGATGGCTCGTTGAAACACACTCAGCCTTCTGATTGGACCAGCAAACGGCCGGGTGAGTTAGTGGTTCTCAAAGTTTGGGGTCGGTCGCGAGAATGTTTTGGTGGGGGGGGGGGTTGCGAGTCTGAAACTGAACAGGAAAAATACATACCATTTGTTTCTTACATATATTTCTACCTTAGCCTATTTGTTCTAGTCACTAACAGGCCTACAGAATTATACCAAATTCTTGTCTCAAAAACATCTAATCTGTGCTTCAGAACCGTAAAGATGACTTGACTGTTGACCAATGACCAGTCAGACACCACACATTATCAGATGAGTGACCAGTCAGACACCACAAATTATCAGATGAGTGACCAGTCAGACACCACAAATTATCAGATGAGTGACCAGTCAGACACCACACATTATCAGATGAGTGACCAGTCAGACACCACACATTATCAGATGAGTGACCAGTCAGACACCACACATTATCAGATGAGTGACCAGTCAGACACCACAAATTATCAGATGAGTGACCAGTCAGACACCACAAATTATCAGATGAGTGACCAGTCAGACACCACACATTATCAGATGAGTGACCAGAAAGCACTGGTTTCATTTTCTCAGGTTTTGCGAAAGCCGAGACGCTTACATTTACACTGTGAATTATTCAGACCTACTTGTGTCCTGACTTTAGACTCAAACCTTTTATGACTTGAGACTTGCTTGTGACGCGAATAATGATGACTTGGTCCCTCATTCCCACACCCAATTCATGAGAATATATACATAGCCTTATTATTATTATTCGTCTGTGGAACCTAAATGTGCATTTCATCTACAGGAAATTACATTCAAAGAGTGGAGTCAACTTCCTCTTTTGGGGTGTCTTTTAACTCTGAGAAGGTGTGTGTGTGTGTGTGTGTGTGTGTGTGTGTGTGTGTGTGTGTGTGTGTGTGTGTGTGTGTGTGTGTGTGTGTGTGTGTGTGTGTGTGTGTGTGTGTGTGTGTGTGTGTGTGTGTGTGTGTGTGTGTGTGTGTGTGTGTGTGTGTGTGTGTGTGTGTGTGTGTGTGTGTGTGTGTGTGTGTGTGTGTGTGTGTGTGTGTGTGTGTGTGTGTGTGTGTGTGTGTGTGTGTGTGTGTGTGTGTGTGTGTGTGTGTGTGTGTGTGTGTGTGTGTGTGTGTGTGTGTGTGTGTGTGTGTGTGTGTGTGTGTGTGTGTGTGTGTGTGTGTGTGTGTGTGTGTGTGTGTGTGTGTGTGTGTGTGTGTGTGTGTGTGTGTGTGTGTGTGTGTGTGTGTGTGTGTGTGTGTGTGTGTGTGTGTGTGTGTGTGTGTGTGTGTGTGTGTGTGTGTGTGTGTGTGTGTGTGTGTGTGTGTGTGTGTGTGTGTGTGTGTGTGTGTGTGTGTGTGTGTGTGTGTGTGTGTGTGTGTGTGTGTGTGTGTGTACAGAGTATTATAGCCTGCTGTTTCTGAAGCCTTGCCCAGAGCGTGTGGCCCTTTACGCAAGGGCACGTCCCAAATGACAACCTATCCCCTACATAGTGCACCAATTTGAACCAGGACCCATAGAGCTCTGGGCAACAGTAGTACACTATAAAGGGAGGAGGTTCTAGACAGGTGTTTCACATTAAGCTGCGACGCCACACCAGAGGGGCTTGTGTCCTCGCTCAGAGGAAGTCAGAATCAGTGAGCCCGGTATAGTAATACGGTTCGAGCGTTGGGCCAGAAAACCCGAAAGGTCGCTGAGATCGAATCCCGGAGTTGACAAGGTAAAAATCTGTCGTCCTGCCCCAGAACAAGGCAGTTAACCCAGACGCCCACCCAGACGCCACCTAGACGCCCACCCAGACGCCCACCCAGACGCCACCCAGACGCCCACCCAGACGCCCACCCAGACGCCCACCCAGACGCCCACCCAGACGCCCACCCAGACGCCCACCCAGACTTTCCCTGTACAACTGACCAGGTATCCCCCTTTCCCTGTACAACTGACCAGGTATATCCCCCTTTCCCTGTACAACTGACCAGGTATCCCCCCCTTTCCCTGTACAACTGACCAGGTATCTCCCCCTTTCCCTGTACAACTGACCAGGTATCCCCCCCTTTCCCTGTACAACTGACCAGGTATCTCCCCCTTTCCCTGTACAACTGACCAGGTATCCCCCCCTTTCCCTGTACAACTGACCAGGTATCCCCCTTTCCCTGTACAACTGACCAGGTATCCCCCTTTCCCTGTACAACTGACCAGGGATCCCCCTTTCCCTGTACAACTGACCAGGTATCCCCCTTTCCCTGTACAACTGACCAGGTATCCCCCCCTTTCCCTGTACAACTGACCAGGTATCCCCCTTTCCCTGTACAACTGACCAGGTATCCCCCTTTCCCTGTACAACTGACCAGGTATCCCCCCCTTTCCCTGTACAACTGACCAGGTATCCCCCTTTCCCTGTACAACTGACCAGGTATCCCCCTTTCCCTGTACAACTGACCAGGGATCCCCCTTTCCCTGTACAACCGACCAGGTATCTCCCCTTTCCCTGTACAACTGACCAGGTATCCCCCCTTTCCCTGTACAACTGACCAGGTATCCCCCTTTCCCTATACAACTGACCAGGTATCCCCCTTTCCCTGTACAACTGACCAGGTATCCCCTTTCCCTGTACAACTGACCAGGGATCCCCCTTTCCTGTACAACCGACCAGGTATCTCCCCTTTCCCTGTACAACTGACCAGGTATCCCCCTTTCCCTGTACAACTGACCAGGTATCCCCCTTTCCCTGTACAAATGACCAGGTATCCCCCCTTTCCCTGTACAACTGACCAGGTATCCCCCTTTCCCTGTACAACTGACCAGGTATCCCCCTTTCCCTGTACAACTAACCAGGTATCCCCCTTTCCCTGTACAACTGACCAGGTATCCCCCCTTTCCCTGTACAACTGACCAGGTATCCCCCCTTTCCCTGTACAACTGACTAGGTATCCCCCCTTTCCCTGTACAACTGACCAGGTATCCCCCTTTCCCTGTACAACTGACCAGGTATCTCCCCTTTCCCTGTACAACTGACCAGGTATCTCCCCTTTCCCTGTACAACTGACCAGGTATCTCCCATTTCCCTGTACAACTGACCAGGTATCCCCCTTTCCCTGTACAGCTGACCAGGTATCCCCCTTTCCCTGTACAACTGACCAGGTATCCCCCCTTTCCCTGTACAACTGACCAGGTATCCCCCTTTCCCTGTACAACTGACCAGGTATCCCCCTTTCCCTGTACAACTGACCAGGTATCTCCCCTTTCCCTGTACAACTGACCAGGTATCCCCCTTTCCCTGTACAACTGACCAGGTATCCCCCTTTCCCTGTACAACTGACCAGGTATCCCCCTTTCCCTGTACAACTGACCAGGTATCTCCCCTTTCCCTGTACAACTGACCAGGTATCCCCCCCTTTCCCTATACAACTGACCAGGTATCCCCCTTTCCCTGTACAACTGACCAGGTATCCCCCTTTCCCTGTACAACTGACCAGGTATCCCCCCTTTCCCTGTACAACTGACCAGGTATCCCCCTTTCCCTGTACAACTGACCAGGTATCTCCCCTTTCCCTGTACAACTGACCAGGTATCCCCCCCTTTCCCTATACAACTGACCAGGTATCCCCCTTTCCCTGTACAACTGACCAGGTATCCCCCTTTCCCTGTACAACTGACCAGGTATCCCCCCCCTTTCCCTGTACAACTGACCAGGTATCCCACTTTCCTAATAATGACTTCGAAGATTCCCAAATAGCACCCTATGGGCTGCAGTGTTCTAAATACAGAGTAGGGTGCTATTTGGGATGCACATCCCGAAGTGTACAAGGCTATCACAGGCCGAATGGGTGCTATTGTGCTTAAAGACAAAGTTAAATCTAGAATTGGCTTCCTATTTTGGCTTCCTATTTCGCAACAAATCATCCTTTACTCATGCTGCCAAACATACCCTCGTAAAACTGACCATCCTACCAATCCTCGACTTCGGCGATGTCATTTACAAAATAGCCTCCAACACTCTACTCAACAAATTGGATGCAGTCTATCACAGTGCCATCCGTTTTGTCACCAAAGCCCCATATACTACCCACCATTGCGATCTGTACGCTCTCGTTGGCTGGCCCTCGCTTCATATTCGTCGCCAAACCCACTGGCTCCAGGTCATCTACAAGACCCTGCTAGGTAAAGTCGAAACCTTATCTCAGCTTTGCTGGTCACCATAGCATCACCCACCTGTGGCACGCGCTCCAGCAGGTATATCTCGCTGGTCACCCCTAAAACCAATTCTTCCTTTGGCTGCCTCTCCTTCCAATTCTCTGCTGCCAATGACTGGAGCGAACTACAAAAATCTCTGAAACTGGAAACACAGAGCAGCTCACAGATTACTGCACCTGTACATAGCCCACCTATAATTTAGCCCAAACAACTACCTCTCCCCCTAGTGTATTTATTTATTTATTTTGCTCCTTTGCACCCCATTATTTCTGTCTCTACTATCTACCAACACCATTCCAGTGTTTTACTTGCTATATTGTATTTACTTCACCGCTGTCATGACGTTGGTCTGGGGGGTTGCCATGACGTTGACCTGGGGGGTTGTCATGACGTTGGTCTGGGGGGTTGGTTTATGACAGTCATAAATACCTCTTCCACCCTTTTTCCTCTCTCTACCCTACTACGGTTACATTTGCAAAACCCTTGGTTAACATAGAGATTCTGGGAACATCAGAAGGTGGGGAAATGAACTATATTCTGGTAATACGACCAACTGAACATATGCAGTGGTACTTAATGAATATGATGTCAGTTCGGTTGTCATCTGAGACATTCTCATCAATGATAAGATGACATAATCTCTACAGTGGAAAGTCTACACATCAGAGTTATCGGATTCACATGGAATTGTTGTTCAATTCAAATGTTTGAATATTAAATTATTTGTGACCGGATGAAATGTGATTTTAGCTTCTAAAATGTGAGATGTGGGTTTTCATAAGGGCTCTGCTCACTCAGTGAAGGGACAAGAGCTATAAAACTTTTCAAACACGTCCTCCTCTCCCTTCCTATATAAAGCCTTGACGACAATATAACCTCCTGTTCCGATGAGGTAGGATGACGATCCTATGTCAGAATGGTTCAGAAAATAACTACAGGACGAAGCCAACATCAGCAGGAGCTTTGGTTGCGAATGGTATGAACTTTGAACTCTTATTCACTACAGAAGTTATACCTCCTAGCTGTTGAGTTAGCGACCGCAGCTGTAAATGCAGGTTAGGAAGGAACAGACAGAGTATCCCGTCTATCACACAGCGACGTTACTACAACGTAACCAATTGACAACCAGAGACATTCTTCAAAGGACAGAGGACTCGGTTTGGCAACACGGCCTTCCATCTACCACCAACCTACTGAAGCGCAGCTCAGAGTAAATATTTATTGCATTTTCCTTTTCCAAATGGGCTGTAATTTAGAATGCATAAGATACTGTATTTACGATAGCACAGCTTCACCCTTTGTTCCTCAGTCTTCCCGCTCTTTCACTCAACCCAGGCCCTTTTCCTTTGTGTAACAAGCTGTCATATCTGTTCCACCCACTAGGGACGTTTTCCTTTATGACGTAATTTGTAATCAAGGTATGATATAATTATGAATTATGTGTGATTAGTTAGGTATTTAGTAAATAAATTATTAAAACCAATTTTGCATTGCTGATTCAAATTGTTAGCCAGGGTTCTTTCAGAAGAGATTGAAGTAAGATGAAGATTAATGTTGACTGCTATGGCTGTAAAATATTACTAGGTCTTTAAGAGTTTATTCGGGAGATAACAGCTCTATAAATATTCTTTCGTAGTGCCCGACTCTCTAGTTAATTACATTTACATGATTAGCTCAATCAGGTGATATTAATTATGGAGAAATTATTTTATAGAATAGCATATTTTATCAATTAATCCGGCATAGAGAAAGACCCAACACCACCATGGCCTTATTGTTTTGCCTTTCCCTCCCTTATCTCACCTCATTTGCTCACATTGTATATAGACATATTTTTTATTGACTGTATGTTTGTTTTACTCCATGTGTAACTCCGTGTTGTTGTTTTACTCCATGTGTAACTCTGTGTTGTTGTTTTACTCCATGTGTAACTCTGTGTTGTTGTATGTGTCGAACTGCTTTGCTTTATCTTGGTCAGGTCGCAATTGTAAATGAGAACTTGTTCTCAACTAGCATACCTGGTTAAATAAAGGTGTTCTCAACTAGCCTACCTGGTTAAATTAAGGTGTTCTCAACTAGCCTACCTGGTTAAATAAAGGTGTTCTCAACTAGCCTACCTGGTTAAATAAAGGTGTTCTCAACTAGCCTACCTGGTTAAATTAAGGTGTTCTCAACTAGCCTACCTGGTTAAATCAAGGTGTTCTCAACTAGCCTACCTGGTTAAATAAAGGTGTTCTCAACTAGCCTACCTGGTTAAATAAAGGTGTTCTCAACTAGCCTACCTGGTTAAATAAAGGTGTTCTCAACTAGCCTACCTGGTTAAATAAAGGTGTTCTCAACTAGCCTACCTGGTTAAATAAAGGTGTTCTCAACTAGTTAGTTAAGGGGTATAACACCAGGGCCTTTAGCCTCATAGAGAGAGATAGTAAGGGGGTATAACACCAGGGCCATTAGCCTCATAGAGAGAGATAGTTAGGGGGTATAACATCAGGGCCTTTAGCCTCATAGAGAGAGATAGTTAGGGGGTATAACACCAGGGCCTTTAGCCTCATAGAGAGAGATAGTTAGGGGGTATAACACCAGGGCCTTTAGCCTCATAGAGAGAGATAGTTAGGGGGTATAACACCAGGGCCTTTAGCCTCATAGAGAGAGATAGTTAGGGGGTATAACACCAGGGCCTTTAGCCTCATAGAGAGAGATAGTTAGGGGGTATAACACCAGGGCCTTTAGCCCCATAGAGAGAGATAGTTAGGGGGTATAACACCAGGGCCTTTAGCCTCATAGAGAGAGATAGTTAGGGGGTATAACACCAGGGCCTTTAGCCTCATAGAGAGAGATAGTTAGGGGGTATAACACCAGGGCCTTTAGCCTCATAGAGAGAGATAGTTAGGGGGTATAACACCAGGGCCTTTAGCCTCATAGAGAGAGATAGTTAGGGGGTATAACACCAGGGCCTTTAGCCTCATAGAGAGAGATAGTTAGGGGGTATAACACCAGGGCCTTTAGCCTCATAGAGAGAGATAGTTAGGTGGTATAACACCAGGGCCTTTAGCCTCATAGAGAGAGATAGTTAGGGGGTATAACACCAGGGCCTTTAGCCTCATAGAGAGAGATAGTTAGGGGGTATAACACCAGGGCCTTTAGCCTCATAGAGAGAGACAGTTAGGGGGTAGAACACTAGGGCCTTTAGCCTCATAGAGAGAGATAGTTAGGGGGTATAACACCAGGGCCTTTAGCCTCATAGAGAGAGATAGTTAGGGGGTATAACACCAGGGCCTTTAGCCTCATAGAGAGAGATAGTTAGGGGGTATAACACCAGGGCCTTTAGCCTCATAGAGAGAGATAGTTAGAGGGTATAATACCAGGGCCTTTAGCCTCATAGAGAGAGATAGTTAGAGGGTATAATACCAGGGCCTTTAGCCTCATAGAGAGAGATAGTTAGAGGGTATAATACCAGGGCCTTTAGCCTCATAGAGAGAGATCGTTAGAGGGTATAACACCAGGGCCTTTAGCCTGCCTCATAGAGAGAGATAGTTAGGGGGTATAACACCAGGGCCTTTAGCCTCATAGAGAGAGATAGTTAGGGGGTATAACACCAGGGCCTTTAGCCTCATAGAGAGAGATAGTTAGAGGGTATAATACCAGGGCCTTTAGCCTCATAGAGAGAGATAGTTAGAGGGTATAATACCAGGGCCTTTAGCCTCATAGAGAGAGATAGTTAGAGGGTATAATACCAGGGCCTTTAGCCTCATAGAGAGAGATAGTTAGGGGGTATAACACCAGGGCCTTTAGCCGCATAGAGAGAGATAGTTAGGGGGTATAACACCAGGGCCTTTAGCCTCATAGAGAGAAATAGTTAGGGGGTATAACACCAGGGCCTTTAGCCTCATAGATAGAGATAGTTAGGGGGTATAACACCAGGGCCTTTAGCCTGCCTCATAGAGAGAGATAGTTAGAGGGTATAACACCAGGGCCTTTAACCTGCCTCATAGAGAGAGATCGTTAGGGGGTATAACATCATGGCAGCCTGAGACAGAGGGGTTTGTGTTCCACATAAACATCCTCATCCCCTCTGTGACAGCAGATGGGACAAATTGGCAGGTACAGAGGTGTAGAGGAGTGGAGAGGAGGAGTGGAGAGGTGGAGAGGAGGAGTGGAGAGATGGAGTGGAGGAGTGGAGTGGAGTGGAGTGAAGTGGAGAGGTGGAGAGGAGTGGAGAGGTGGAGAGGAGTGGAGAGGTGGAGAGGAGTGGAGAGGTGGAGAGGAGGAGAAGAGGAGTGGAGAGATGGAGTGGAGGCGAAGAGGAGTGGAGAGGAGGAGTGGAGGAGAGGAGGAGTGGGGAGGAGAGGAAGAGGAAGAGAGGATGAGTGGAGAAGAGGAGTGGGGAGGAGAGGAAGAGGAAGAGAGGATGAGTGGAGAGGAGGAGTGGGGAGGAGAGGAGGAGTGGAGGAGAGGTGGGGTAGAGAGGAGAGGAGTGAAAGAGTAATTGTAATGTTCTACTCCAATCCTCCAGTCTTCTATCTGAGTCACGGCGTAGGTCTCTAACCTGACTGCCTCTCTGTAAAGTCTCCTACTAGGAAAATAGTTTTCTTCCAGGGTTCTTCGGGAAGTGTGTGGAACCATAGTGATTAAAAGAACCCTTTTAGTCCTTTGATGAAGAACTGGAGAAATGAAGCAGGGAAATACATCTGGCTGCACATCTGATTGGCAGACATTTTGTAAATTGAGAAATAATGTCACTAAAAACTGAACGAAAAAAAAAGAACTGACTGTTTTATGAAACTAAGATAAATGATCTCTTGTGATGGACTACTACATTATATTATGGGCAGAAAGAATAATTAAACTCTGTCTTTCATTTAATCAGATGGCTCATTCATCACCAAAACCTTTTGACATCGCCAGTTATTTAAATGACTATTTCATAGGGAAAGAGGGGAAACTGAGGCAGGAAGTGACATCGGACTGTGAGCCGTCATATTCATGCATAGAATACCTAATGATGACAGAAAAACATTGTCATTTTTAATTCTGTAAAGTTAGTTTGTGAGAAGTGGAAAAATTATTGTTGTCCATCAATAATGAGAAACCACCTGGTATTGACAACTTAAAAGGAAAGTTACTGAGGATGGTAGCTGACTCCACTATGTATACTACTATACTACTACTACTATATATACTACTATACTATTTACTATCCACTATATATTCCCCTGGCGTAAAAATATACATATTTTTCACTAAATAACTAAATATACACCTTGTTTCACTAAATAACTAATATACACCTTGTTTCACTAAATAACCTTGTCGTGAATAATGCTACCTTGTATCTATAGTTACCGCCAGTGCTCGGTATCCTAGGGTAATGTATAAAGCTACCTTGTATCTATAGTTACCGCCAGTGCTCGGTATCCTAGGGTAATGAATAAAGCTACCTTGTATCTAGTTACCGCCAGTGCTCCGTATCCTAGGGTAATGAATAAAGCTACCTTGTATCTAGTTACCGCCAGTGCTCCGTATCCTAGGGTAATGAATAAAGCTACCTTGTATCTATAGTTACCGGACAGTGCTCGGTATCCTAGGGTAATGAATAAAGCTACCTTGTATCTATAGTTACCGCCAGTGCTCTGTATCCTAGGGTAATGAATAAAGCTACCTTGTATCTATAGTTACCGCCAGTGCTCGGTATCCTAGGGTAATGTATAAAGCTACCTTGTATCTATAGTTACCGCCAGTGCTCCGTATCCTAGGGTAATGAATAAAGCTACCTTGTATCTATAGTTACCGCCAGTGCTCGGTATCCTAGGGTAATGAATAAAGCTACCTTGTATCTATAGTTACCGCCAGTGCTCGGTATCCTAGGGTAATGAATAAAGCTACCTTGTATCTATAATTACCGCCAGTGCTCGGTATCCTAGGGTAATGAATAAAGCTACCTTGTATCTATAGTTACCGCCAGTGCTCTGTATCCTAGGGTAATGAATAAAGCTACCTTGTATCTATAGTTACCGCCAGTGCTCGGTATCCTAGGGTCTGCTAAATGACTTAAATGTAATGAATAAAGCTACCTTGTATCTATAGTTACCGCCAGTGCTCGGTATCCTAGGGTAATGAATAAAGCTACCTTGTATCTATAGTTACCGCCAGTGCTCGGTATCCTAGGGTAATGAACAAAGCTACCTTGTATCTATAGTTACCGCCAGTGCTCGGTATCCTAGGGTCATGAATAAAGCTACCTTTAATTTTAATTTTACCTTTATTTAACCAGGCAAGTCAGTTAAGAACATATTCTTATTTTCAATGATGGCCTAGGAACAGTGGGTTAACTCCCTGTTCAGGGGCAGAACGACAGATTTGTACCTTGTCAGATCGGGGGTTTGAACTCGCAACCTTTCGGTTACTAGTCCAACGCTCTAACCACTAGGCTACGCTGCCGCCCCAAAAGCTACCTAAATAACCAGTGTTTCAGATGGAGTTTCACTTACGTCCTTCATTCAGGTTCAGTTCATATAATGAACATGTCTTTCACCGTACAGGGCTTCACCTAATGTACTTCACCTTCACCTCAGCTCATAGAACGAACTACACTATCAGGCATTCAGCCTTCACTTCACGACCTTCACCCCTCGTCAAAACAATAAGGTAATCTTGAGTCTTGTTACAGTCTACCACCCTTAATGGGTAATCAGAGATATAGTATCAGGGGTTACAGTCTACCACCCTTAATGGGTTATCTGAGATATAGTATCAGGGGTTACAGTCTACCACCCTTAATGGGTTATCTGAGATATAGTATCACGGGTTACAGTCTACCACCCTTAATGGGTAATCAGAGATATAGTATCAGGGGTTACAGTCTACCACCCTTAATGGGTTATCTGAGATATAGTATCAGGGGTTACAGTCTACCACCCTTAATGGGTAATCAGAGATATAGTATCACGGGTTACAGTCTACCACCCTTAATGGGTAATCTGAGATATAGTATCAGGGGTTACAGTCTACCACCCTTAATGGGTTATCAGAGATATAGTATCACGGGTTACAGTCTACCACCCATAGGGGTAATTAGAGATATAGTATCACGGGTTACAGTCTACCATATATAATGGGTAATCAGAGATATAGTACCACTGGTTACAGTCTACCACCCTTAATGGGTAATCAGAGATATAGTATCAGGGGTTACAGTCTACCACCCTATAATGGGTAATCAGAGATATAGTACCACTGTTACATAATTACAGTCTACCACCCTTAATGGGTAATCTGAGATATAGTATCAGGGGTTACAGTCTACCACCCTTAATGGGTAATCTGAGATATAGTATCAGGGGTTACAGTCTACCACCCTTAATGGGTTATCTGAGATATAGTACCACGGGTTACAGTCTACCACCCTTAATGGGTAATCAGAGATATAGTATCACGGGTTACAGTCTACCACCCTTAATGGGTAATCAGAGATATAGTATCAGGGGTTACAGTCTACCACCCTTAATGGGTTATCTGAGATATTGTGCTAGGCTTTGGACCTGCTCATAACAAGGTTTCTGTGAATCAGAGTTGATAGACCCCTGCTGATATATAATGAATCAGATGGAGCTGATAGACTCCTGCTCATATATAATGAATCAGAATCAGATGGAGCTGATAGACTCCTGCTGATATATAATGAATCAGAATCAGATGGAGCTGATAGACTCCTGCTGATATATAATGAATCAGATGGAGCTGATAGACTCCTGCTGATATATAATGAATCAGAATCAGATGGAGCTGATAGACTCCTGCTGATATATAATGAATCAGAATCAGATGGAGTTGATAGACTCCTGCTGATATATAATGAATCAGAATCAGATGGAGCTGATAGACTCCTGCTGATATATAATGAATCAGAATCAGATGGAGTTGATAGACTCCTGCTGATATATAATGAATCAGAATCAGATGGAGTTGTTAGACTCCTGCTGATATATAATGAATCAGAATCAGATGGAGTTGTTAGACTCCTGCTGATATATAATGAATCAGAATCAGATGGAGTTGTTAGACTCCTGCTGATATATAATGAATCAGAATCAGATGGAGTTGTTAGACTCCTGCTGATATATAATGAATCAGAATCAGATGGAGTTGTTAGACTCCTGCTGATATATAATGAATCAGAATCAGATGGAGTTGTTAGACTCCTGCTGATATATATGAATCAGAATCAGATGGAGCTGATAGACTCCTGCTCATATATAATGAATCAGAATCAGATGGAGCTGATAGACTCCTGCTGATATATAATGAATCAGAATCAGATGGAGTTGATAGACTCCTGCTGATATATAATGAATCAGAATCAGATGGAGATATATAATGAATAGAGCTGATAGACCCTGCTGATATATAATGAATCAGAATCAGATGGAGTTGATAGACTCCTGCTGATATATAATGAATCAGAATCAGACTCCTGCTGATATATAATGAATCAGAATCAGATGGAGCTGATAGACTCCTGCTGATATATAATGAATCAGAATCAGATGGAGCTGATAGACTCCTGCTGATATATAATGAATCAGAATCAGATGGAGTTGATAGACTCCTGCTGATATATAATGAATCAGAATCAGATGGAGTTGATAGACTCCTGCTGATATATAATGAATCAGATGGAGCTGATAGACTCCTGCTGATATATAATGAATCAGAATCAGATGGAGTTGATAGACTGAATCCCTCAGAATCTGATATATGAATCAGAATCAGATGGAGTTGATAGACTCCTGCTGATATATAATGAATCAGAATCAGATGGAGTTGATAGACTCCTGCTCATATATAATGAATCAGAATCAGATGGAGCTGATAGACTCCTGCTGATATATAATGAATCAGAATCAGATGGAGCTGATAGACTCCTGCTGATATATAATGAATCAGAATCAGATGGAGCTGATAGACTCCTGCTGATATATAATGAATCAGAATCAGATGGAGTTGATAGACTCCTGCTGATATATAATGAATCAGATGGAGCTGATAGACTCCTGCTGATATATAATGAATCAGAATCAGATGGAGTTGATAGACTCCTGCTGATATATAATGAATCAGAATCAGATGGAGCTGATAGACTCCTGCTGATATATAATGAATCAGAATCAGATGGAGTTGATAGACTCCTGCTGATATATAATGAATCAGAATCAGATGGAGCTGATAGACTCCTGCTGATATATAATGAATCAGAATCAGATGGAGCTGATAGACTCCTGCTCATATATAATGAATCAGAATCAGATGGAGCTGATAGACTCCTGCTGATATATAATGAATCAGAATCAGATGGAGTTGATAGACTCCTGCTGATATATAATGAATCAGAATCAGATGGAGCTGATAGACTCCTGCTGATATATAATGAATCAGAATCAGATGGAGCTGATAGACTCCTGCTGATATATAATGAATCAGAATCAGATGGAGTTGATAGACTCCTGCTGATATATAATGAATCAGAATCAGATGGAGCTGATAGACTCCTGCTGATATATAATGAATCAGAATCAGATGGAGCTGATAGACTCCTGATAGACTCCTGCTGATATATAATGAATCAGAATCAGATGGAGTTGATAGACTCCTGCTGATATATAATGAATCAGAATCAGATGGAGTTGATAGACTCCTGCTGATATATAATGAATCAGAATCAGATGGAGCTGATAGACTCCTGCTGATATATAATGAATCAGAATCAGATGGAGTTGATAGACTCCTGCTGATATATAATGAATCAGAATCAGATGGAGTTGATAGACTCCTGCTGATATATAATGAATCAGAATCAGATGGAGCTGATAGACTCCTGCTGATATATAATGAATCAGAATCAGATGGAGCTGATAGACTCCTGCTCATATATAATGAATCAGAATCAGATGGAGCTGATAGACTCCTGCTGATATATAATGAATCAGAATCAGATGGAGTTGATAGACTCCTGCTGATATATAATGAATCAGAATCAGATGGAGTTGATAGACTCCTACTGATATATAATGAATCAGAATCAGATGGAGTTGATAGACTCCTGCTCATATATAATGAATCAGAATCAGGCTTTTCACAGTGAAAGGCTTTCACCTCAGTCACTGTGATCAGAGTTAACAGACGTGAACACAGCAACCTTGAATCATGTGGAGTTTTCCTCCCCATAAAATGTTAATTTAATGGTTTCATTTAATGGTTTCAGATGGAGCTCATCACCTTGTATGAATTTCAGAATTCTACCTTGATAGACTCCTCTACACCGCATTCCCACCCAGCAACGATCCACCAGCCATACACACATAACAGGAATGCACACTCCTTTTACACTTCTGCCAAACATTCCTTTTCTAATGAATCAGGAGAGTAGGCCCTGCTGATATCCCAATGTTCTGTAATAGGCCCGGATATCCCAATGTTCTGTAATAGGCCCTGATATCCCAATGTTCTGTAATAGGCCCGCTGATATCCCAATGTTCTGTAATAGGCAGATGGAGGATATCCTGATATATAATGTTCTGTAATAGGCCGGATATCCCAATGTTCTGTAATAGGCCCGGATATCCCAATGTTCTGTAATAGGCCCTGATATATAATGTTCTGAATCAGCCCCGGATATCCCAATGTTCTGTAATAGGCCCGGATATCCCAATGTTCTGTAATAGGCCTGATATCCCAATGTTCTGTAATAGGCCCGGATATCCCAATGTTCTGTAATAGGCCCGGATATCCCAATGTTCTGTAATAGGCCCGGATATCCCAATGTTCTGTAATAGGCCCGGATATCCCAATGTTCTGTAATAGGCCCGGATATCCCAATGTTCTGTAATAGGCCCGGATATCCCAATGTTCTGTAATAGGCCCGGATATCCCAATGTTCTGTAATAGGCCCGGATATCCCAATGTTCTGTAATAGGCCCGGATATCCCAATGTTCTGTAATAGGCCCGGATATCCCAATGTTCTGTAATAGGCCCGGATATCCCAATGTTCTTTAATAGGCCCGGATATCCCAATGTTCTGTAATAGGCCTGGATATCCCAATGTTCTGTAATAGGCCTGGATATCCCAATGTTCTGTAATAGGCCCGGATATCCCAATGTTCTGTAATAGGCCCGGATATCCCAATGTTCTTTAATAGGCCTGGATATCCCAATGTTCTGTAATAGGCCCGGATATCCCAATGTTCTGTAATAGGCCCGGATATCCCAATGTTCTGTAATAGGCCCGGATATCCCAATGTTCTGATATAATAGGCCCGGATATCCCAATGTTCTGTAATAGGCCCGGATATCCCAATGTTCTGTAATAGGCCCGGATATCCCAATGTTCTGTAATAGGCCCGGATATCCCAATGTTCTGTAATAGGCCCGGATATCCCAATGTTCTGTAATAGGCCCGGATATCCCAATGTTCTGTAATATATCCCAATGTTCGGATATCCCAATGTTCTGTAATAGGCCCGGATATCCCAATGTTCTGTAATAGGCCCGGATATCCCAATGTTCTGTAATAGGCCCGGATATCCCAATGTTCTGTAATAGGCCTGGATATCCCAATGTTCTGTAATAGGCCCGGATATCCCAATGTTCTGTAATAGGCCCAGATATCCCAATGTTCTGTAATAGGCCCGGATATCCCAATGTTCTGTAATAGGCCCGGATATCCCAATGTTCTGTAATAGGCCCGGATATCCCAATGTTCTGTAATAGGCCCGGATATCCCAATGTTCTGTAATAGGCCCGGATATCCCAATGTTCTGTAATAGGCCCGGATATCCCAATGTTCTGTAATAGGCCCGGATATCCCAATGTTCTGTAATAGGCCCGGATATCCCAATGTTCTGTAATAGGCCCGGATATCCCAATGTTCTGTAATAGGCCCGGATATCCCAATGTTCTGTAATAGGCCTGGATATCCCAATGTTCTGTAATAGGCCCGGATATCCCAATGTTCTGTAATAGGCCCGGATATCCCAATGTTCTGTAATAGGCCGGGATTAGGAGAAGGCGGTGCTTAAACTGCTTGGCTTCGAGTGATTTGCGCATGTGCCCACACATATTTTACTTATGGGTTTTACTTCTGGGTTAACCTATATTACTATACTACAAGAAGAGAGTACTATACTACTATAATATATTACTATTTTACTAGATTACTATACTACTAGAAGAGATTACTATACTAGTAGGAGAGGGTACTATACTACTAGAAGATATTACTATACTACCAGATTACTATACTGCAAGAAGAGATTACTGTACTAATAGAAGAGAGTACTATACTACTAGAAGAGATTACTATACTACATTAATAGATTACTATACTACTAGATTAATTTTCTACAAGAATAGATTACTATACTACTAGAAGAGATTACAATGCTACAAGAATAGATGACTTGACTACAAGAATAGATTACTATACTACTAGATTAATTTTCTACAAGAATAGATTACTATACTACTAGATTACTATACTACTAGAAGAGATTACTATACTACAATAATAGATGAATATACTACTATATTACAATACTACTAGATTACTATACTACTAGATTACTATACAACTAGATTACTATACTACTAGAAGAGATTACAATACTACTAGATTACTATACTACTAGATTACTATACTACTAGAAGAGATTACTATACTACAATAATAGATTAATATACTACTATATTACAATACTACTATATTACAATACTACTAGATTACTATACTACTAGATTACTATACAACTAGAAGAGATTACTATACTACAATAATAGATTAATATACTACTATATTACAATACTACTATATTACAATACTACTAGATTATTATACTACTAGATTACTATACTACTAGAATACTATACTACTAGAAGAGATTACTATACTACTAGAAGAGATTACTATACTACAATAATAGATTACTATACTACTAGATTACTATACTACTAGAAGAGATTACTATACTACAATAATATATTAATATACTACTAGATTACAATACTACTAGATTACTATACTACAAGAATAGATTAATATACTACTAGATTACTATACTACTACTATACTCTGTGTGTGTGTGTGTGTGTGTGTGTGTGTGTGTGTGTGTGTGTGTGTGTGTGTGTGTGTGTGTGTGTGTGTGTGTGTGTGTGTGTGTGTGTGTGTGTGTGTGTGTGTGTGTGTGTGTGTGTGTGTGTGTGTGTGTGTGTGTGTGTGTGTGTGTGTGTGTGTGTGTGTGTGTGTGTCTACATACATCTGTCTGCTCTCTGGTTAATAAAAACTGATTAAAAGTATTACATAAAAGTTATTTTTGATGCTGTCGCAAAGCAAACTAACAATATAATATGCCATTTAGCAGACACTTTTATCCAAAGCGACTTACAGTCATGTGTGCATACATTCTACGTATGGGTGGTCGGGAATCGAACCCACTACCCTGGCGTTACAAGCGCCATGCTCTACCAACTGAGCTACAGAAGGACCACAACTAAAAAGCAGCATTCCCCAAGTGAGGATGACTTTCACTTCAGCAGAAAGCAAATGACGGACTCCTCTTTAAATCTGCGCATTCCTTCAAAGCTCAGTTGTCCTGAGTCTGCACAACTCTGCCAGGACCTAGGATCAAGGGAGACACTCAAGTGTTTTAGTACTATATCCCTCGACACAATGATGAAAATAATCATGGCCTCTAAACCTTCAAGCTGCATTCTGGACCCCATTCCAACTAAACTACTGAAAGAGCTGCTTCCTGTGCTTGGCTGTCACGTTCTGACCTTTATTTCCTGTGTTTTGTATTTAGTTAGTATGGTCAGGGCGTGAGTTGGGTGGGCAGTCTGTTTGTTTTTCTATGTTTTGGTTATTTCTATGTTTCGGCCTAGTATGGTTCTCAATCAGAGGCAGGTGTCATTAGTTGTCTCTGATTGAGAATCATACTTAGGTGGCCTGGGTTTCACTGTGTGTTTGTGGGTGATTGTTCCTGTCTCTGTGTGTGCACCAGATAGGACTGTTTCTGATTCTACCTCTTCCATCAGCTCCGTGTGTGTGTGTGTGTGTGTGTGTGTGTGTGTGTGTGTGTGTGTGTGTGTGTGTGTGTGTGTGTGTGTGTGTGTGTGTGTGTGTGTGTGTGTGTGTGTGTGTGTGTGTGTGTGTGTGTGTGTGTGTGTGTGTGTGTGTGTGTGTGTGCGTGCGTGTGTGTGTGTCCTGGGGTGTTACTCTGCATGAGGCTCCATGCATTTAGAACAGAGTGTACACACTGTGTCTGGCCCCCTGCTGTGTCTGGCCCCCTGCTGTGTCTGGCCCCTGCTGGTCTGGTCTGTCTTTATGTTGGTCTGTCTTTATGTTGGTCTGTCTTTATGTTGGTCTGTCTATATGTTGGTCTGTCTTTATGTTGGTCTGTCTATATGTTGGTCTGTCTATATGAATCTGTCTATATGTTGGCCTGTCTATATGGTCTGTCTTTATGGTCTGTCTTTATGTTGGTCTGTCTATATGTTGGTCTGTCTTTATGATGGTCTGTCTATATGAATCTGTCTTTATGTTGGTCTGTCTTTATGGTCTGTCTTTATGGTCTGTCTATATGTTGGTCTGTCTATATGTTGGTCTGTCTATATGTTGGTCTGTCTATATGAATCTGTCTTTATGTTGGTCTGTCTTTATGGTCTGTCTTTATGGTCTGTCTTTATGAATCTGTCTTTATGTTGGTCTGTCTTTATGGTCTGTCTTTATGGTCTGTCTTTATGGTCTGTCTATATGAATCTGTCTATATGTTGGTCTGTCTTTATGTTGGTCTGTCTATATGTTGGTCTGTCTTTATGTTGGTCTGTCTATATGAATCTGTCTATATGTTGGTCTGTCTATATGTTGGTCTGTCTATATGTTGGTCTGTCTATATGTTGGTCTGTCTATATGTTGGTCTGTCTATATGTTGGTCTGTCTTTATGTTGGTCTGTCTATATGTTGGTCTGTCTATATGTTGGTCTGTCTTTATGTTGGTCTGTCTTTATGTTGGTCTGTCTTTATGTTGGTCTGTCTATATGTTGGTCTGTCTATATGTTGGTCTGTCTATATGTTGGTCTGTCTATATGTTGGTCTGTCTATATGTTGGTCTGTCTATATGTTGGTCTGTCTATATGTTGGTCTGTCTATATGTTGGTCTGTCTATATGTTGGTCTGTCTTTATGTTGGTCTGTCTTTATGTTGGTCTGTCTTTATGTTGGTCTGTCTTTATGTTGGTCTGTCTTTATGTTGGTCTGTCTTTATGTTGGTCTGTCTTTATGTTGGTCTGTCTTTATGTTGGTCTGTCTTTATGTTGGTCTGTCTTTATGTTGGTCTGTCTTTATGTTGGTCTGTCTTTATGTTGGTCTGTCTTTATGTTGGTCTGTCTATATGTTGGTCTGTCTATATGTTGGTCTGTCTTTATGTTGGTCTGTCTTTATGTTGGTCTGTCTTTATGTTGGTCTGTCTTTATGTTGGTCTGTCTTTATGTTGGTCTGTCTTTATGTTGGTCTGTCTTTATGTTGGTCTGTCTATATGTTGGTCTGTCTTTATGTTGGTCTGTCTTTATGTTGGTCTGTCTGTTTATGTTGGTCTGTCTTTATGTTGGTCTGTCTTTATGTTGGTCTGTCTATATGTTGGTCTGTCTTTATGTTGGTCTGTCTTTATGTTGGTCTGTCTTTATGTTGGTCTGTCTTTATGTTGGTCTGTCTTTTGGTCTGTCTTTATGTTGGTCTGTCTATATGTTGGTCTGTCTTTATGTTGGTCTGTCTTTATGTTGGTCTGTCTTTATGTTGGTCTGTCTATGTTGGTCTGTCTTTATGTTGGTCTGTCTATATGTTGGTCTGTCTATATGTTGGTCTGTCTATATGTTGGTCTGTCTTTATGTTGGTCTGTCTTTATGTTGGTCTGTCTTTATGTTGGTCTGTCTGTTTATGTTGGTCTGTCTATATGTTGGTCTGTCTATATGTTGGTCTGTCTATATGTTGGTCTGTCTATATGTTGGTCTGTCTATATGTTGGTCTGTCTATATGTTGGTCTGTCTATATGTTGGTCTGTCTATATGTTGGTCTGTCTATATGTTGGTCTGTCTATATGTTGGTCTGTCTTTATGTTGGTCTGTCTTTATGTTGGTCTGTCTTTATGTTGGTCTGTCTATATGTTGGTCTGTCTATATGTTGGTCTGTCTATATGTTGGTCTCTGTCTGTTTATGTTGGTCTGTCTTTATGTTGGTCTGTCTATATGTTGGTCTGTCTTTATGTTGGTCTGTCTTTATGTTGGTCTGTCTATATGTTGGTCTGTCTATATGTTGGTCTGTCTATATGTTGGTCTGTCTTTATGTTGGTCTGTCTATATGTTGGTCTGTCTATATGTTGGTCTGTCTTTATGTTGGTCTGTCTATATGTTGGTCTGTCTTTATGTTGGTCTGTCTTTATGTTGGTCTGTCTATATGTTGGTCTGTCTTTATGTTGGTCTGTCTTTATGTTGGTCTGTCTTATGTTGGTCTGTCTATATGTTGGTCTGTCTTTATGTTGGTCTGTCTATATGAATCTGTCTATATGTTGGTCTGTCTATATGTTGGTCTGTCTATATGTTGGTCTGTCTATATGTTGGTCTGTCTTTATGTTGGTCTGTCTATATGTTGGTCTGTCTATATGTTGGTCTGTCTATATGTTGGTCTGTCTATATGTTGGTCTGTCTATATGTTGGTCTGTCTATATGTTGGTCTGTCTATATGTTGGTCTGTCTTTATGTTGGTCTGTCTATATGTTGGTCTGTCTTTATGTTGGTCTGTCTTTATGTTGGTCTGTCTATATGTTGGTCTGTCTATATGTTGGTCTGTCTATATGTTGGTCTGTCTATATGTTGGTCTGTCTATATGTTGGTCTGTCTTTATGTTGGTCTGTCTATATGTTGGTCTGTCTATATGTTGGTCTGTCTTTATGTTGGTCTGTCTATATGTTGGTCTGTCTATATGTTGGTCTGTCTATATGTTGGTCTGTCTTTATGTTGGTCTGTCTTTATGTTGGTCTGTCTATATGTTGGTCTGTCTATATGTTGGTCTGTCTATATGTTGGTCTGTCTTTATGTTGGTCTGTCTATATGTTGGTCTGTCTTTATGTTGGTCTGTCTATATGTTGGTCTGTCTTTATGTTGGTCTGTCTATATGAGTCTGTCTTTATGTTGGTCTGTCTATATGAATCTGTCTATATGTTGGTCTGTCTATATGTTGGTCTGTCTATATGAATCTGTCTATATGTTGGTCTGTCTTTATGTTGGTCTGTCTATATGTTGGTCTGTCTTTATGTTGGTCTGTCTATATGTTGGTCTGTCTTTATGTTGGTCTGTCTATATGTTGGTCTGTCTATATGTTGGTCTGTCTTTATGTTGGTCTGTCTATATGTTGGTCTGTCTATATGTTGGTCTGTCTTTATGTTGGTCTGTCTATATGTTGGTCTGTCTTTATGTTGGTCTGTCTTTATGTTGGTCTGTCTATATGTTGGTCTGTCTTTATGTTGGTCTGTCTA